>NW_027288785.1:300000-413510 GCF_037038585.1 Patagioenas fasciata | reverse complement strand
CAAATCTAAACCTAACCCCAAATCTAAACCTAAAATCTAAACCTAACCCCAAATCTAAACCTAAAAACTAAACCTAACCCCAAATCTAAAACTAACCCCAAATCTAAACCAAAAATCTAAACCTAACCCCAAATCTAAACCTAACCCGATATCTAAACCTGAAATCTAAACCTAACCCCAAATCTAAACCTAACCCCAAACCTAAACCTAAAATCTAAACCTAACCCCAAATCTAAACCTAACCCCAAATCTAAACCTAAAATCTAAACCTAACCCCAAATCTAAACCTAACCCCAAATCTAAACCTAAAATCTAAACCTAACCCCAAATCTAAACCTAACCCCAAATCTAAACCTAAAATCTAAACCTAACCCCAAATCTAAACCTAAAATCTAAACCTAACCCCAAATCTAAACCTAAAATCTAAACCTAACCCCAAATCTAAACCTAAAATGTAAACCTAACCACAAATCTAAACCTAACCCCAAATCTAAACCTAAAATCTAAACCTAACCCCAAATCTAAACCTAAAATCTAAACCTAAGCCCAAATCTAAACCTTAAATCTAAACCTAACCCCAAATCTAAACCTAAAATCTAAACCTAACCCCAAATCTAAACCTAAAATCTAAACCTAACCCCAAATCTAAACCTAAAATCTAAACCTAACCCCAAATCTAAACCTAAAATCTAAACCTAACCCCAAATCTAAACCTAACCCCAAATCTAAACCTAAAATCTAAACCTAACCCCAAATCTAAACCTAAAATCTAAACCTAACCCCAAATCTAAACCTAAAATCTAAACCTAACCCCAAATCTAAACCTAAAATCTAAACCTAACCCCAAATCTAAACCTAAAATCCAAACCTAACCCCAAATCTAAACCTAAAATCTAAACCTAACCCCAAATCTAAACCTAAAATCTAAACCTAAAATCTAAACCTAACCCCAAATCTAAACCTAAGCCCAAATCTAAACCTAAAATCTAAACCTAACCCCAAATCTAAACCTAACCGCAAATCTAAACCTAAAATCTAAACCTAACCCCAAATCTAAACCTAAAATCTAAACCTAACCCCAAATCTAAACCTAACCCCAAATCTAAACCTAAAATCTAAACCTAACCCCAAATCTAAACCTAACCCCAAATCTAAACCTAAAATCTAAACCTAACCCCAAATCTAAACCTAAAATCTAAACCTAACCCCAAATCTAAACCTAAAATCTAAACCTAACCCCAAATCTAAACCTAAAATGTAAACCTAACCACAAATCTAAACCTAACCCCAAATCTAAACCTAAAATCTAAACCTAACCCCAAATCTAAACCTAAAATCTAAACCTAACCCCAAATCTAAACCTAAAATCTAAACCTAACCCCAAATCTAAACCTAAAATCTAAACCTAACCCCAAATCTAAACCTAAAATCTAAACCTAACCCCAAATCTAAACCTAAAATCTAAAACTAACCCCAAATCTAAACCTAAAATCTAAACCTAACCCCAAATCTAAACCTAAAATCTAAACCTAACCCCAAATCTAAACCTAACCCCAAATCTAAACCTAAAATCTAAACCTAACCCCAAATCTAAACCTAAAATCTAAACCTAACCCCAAATCTAAACCTAAAATCCAAACCTAACCCCAAATCTAAACCTAAAATCTAAACCTAACCCCAAATCTAAACCTAAAATCTAAACCTAAAATCTAAACCTAACCCCAAATCTAAACCTAACCCCAAATCTAAACCTAAAATCTAAACCTAACCCCAAATCTAAACCTAACCCCAAATCTAAACCTAAAATCTAAACCTAACCCCAAATCCAAACCTAAAATCTAAACCTAACCCCAAATCTAAACCTAAAATCTAAACCTAACCCCAAATCTAAACCTAAAATCTAAACCTAACCCCAAATCTAAACCTAAAATCTAAACCTAACCCCAAATCTAAACCTAACCCCAAATCTAAACCTAAAATATAAACCTAACCCCAAATCTAAACCTAAAATCTAAACCTAACCCCAAATCTAAACCTAAAATCTAAACCTAACCCCAAATCTAAACCTAAAATCTAAACCTAACCCCAAATCTAAACCTAAAATCTAAACCTAACCCCAAATCTAAACCTAACCCCAAATCTAAACCTAAAATCTAAACCTAACCCCAAATCTAAACCTAAAATCTAAACCTAACCCCAAATCTAAACCTAAAATCTAAACCTAACCCCAAATCTAAACCTAACCCCAAATCTAAACCTAAAATCTAAACCTAACCCCAAATCTAAACCTAAAATCTAAACCTAACCCCAAATCTAAACCTAAAATCTAAACCTAACCCCAAATCTAAACCTAAAATCTAAACCTAACCCCAAATCTAAACCTAAAATCTAAACCTAACCCCAAATCTAAACCTAACCCCAAATCTAAACCTAAAATCTAAACCTAACCCCAAATCTAAACCTAACCCCAAATCTAAACCTAAAATCTAAACCTAACCCCAAATCTAAACCTAAAATCTAAACCTAACCCCAAATCTAAACCTAACCCCAAATCTAAACCTAACCCCAAATCTAAACCTTAAATCTAAACCTAACCCCAAATCTAAACCTAAAATCTAAACCTAACCCCAAATCTAAACCTAAAATCTAAACCTAACCCCAAATCTAAACCTAACCCCAAATCTAAACCTAAAATCTAAACCTAACCCCAAATCTAAACCTAAAATCTAAACCTAACCCCAAATCTAAACCTAAAATCTAAACCTAACCCCAAATCTAAACCTAACCCCAAATCTAAACCTAAAATCTAAACCTAACCCCAAATCTAAACCTAACCCCAAATCTAAACCTAAAATCTAAACCTAACCCCAAATCTAAACCTAACCCCAAATCTAAACCTAAAATCTAAACCTAACCCCAAATCTAAACCTAAAATCTAAACCTAACCCCAAATCTAAACCTAACCCCAAATCTAAACCAAAAATCTAAACCTAACCCAAATCTAACCCTAACCCCAAATCTAAACCTAAAATCTAAACCTAACCCCAAATCTAAACCTAAAATCTAAACCTAACCCCAAGTCTAAACCTAACCCCAAAACTAAACCTAAAATCTAAACCTAACCCCAAATCTAAACCTAACCCCATATCTAAACCTAAAATCTAAACCTAACCCCAAATCTAAACCAAAAATCTAAACCTAACCCCAAATCTAAACCTAACCCCAAACCTAAACCTAAAATCTAAACCTAACCCCAAATCTAAACCTAACCCCAAATATAAACCTAAAATCTAAACCTAACCCCAAATCTAAACCTAAAATCTAAACCTAAAATCTAAACCTAACCCCAAATCTAAACCTAAAATCTAAACCTAACCCCAAATCTAAACCTAACCCCAAATCTAAACCTAAAATCTAAACCTAACCCCAAATCTAAACCTAACCCCAAATCTAAACCTAAAATCTAAACCTAACCCCAAATCTAAACCTAAAATCTAAACCTAACCCCAAATCTAAACCTAAAATCTAAACCTAAAATCTAAACCTAACCCCAAATCTAAACCTAAAATCTAAACCTGACCCCAAATCTAAACCTAAAATCTAAAACTAACCCCAAATCTAAACCTAAAATCTAAACCTGACCCCAAATCTAAACCTAACCCCAAATCTAAACCTAAAATCTAAACCTAACCCCAAATCTAAACCTAACCCCAAATCTAAACCTAAAATCTAAACCTAACCCCAAATCTAAACCTAAAATCTACACCTAACCCCAAATCTAAACCTAAAATCTAAACCTAACCCCAAATCTAAACCTAACCCCAAATCTAAACCTAAAATCTAAACCTAACCCCAAATCTAAACCTTACCCCAAATCTAAACCTAAAATCTAAACCTAACCCCAAATCTAAACCTAAAATCTAAACCTAACCCCAAATCTAAACCTAACCCCAAATCTAAACCTTAAATCTAAACCTAACCCCAAATCTAAACCTAAAATCTAAACCTAACCCCAAATCTAAACCTAAAATCTACACCTAACCCCAAATCTAAACCTAAAATCTAAACCTTACCCCAAATATAAACCTAAAATCTAAACCTAACCCCAAATCTAAACCTAAAATCTAAACCTAACCCCAAATCTAAACGTAACCCCAAATCTAAACCTAAAATCTAAACCTAACCCCAAATCTAAACCTAACCCCAAATCTTACCCCAAATCTAAACCTAACCCCAAATCTAAACCTAAAATCTAAACCTAACCCCAAATCTAAACCTAAAATCTAAACCTAACCCCAAATGTAAACCTTACCCCAAATCTAAACCTAAAATCTAAACCTAACCCCAAATCTAAACCTAAAATCTAAACCTAAACCCAAATCTAAACCTAAAATCTAAACCTAACCCCAAATCTAAACCTAACCCCAAATATAAACCAAAAATCTAAACCAAACCGCAAATCTAAACCTAAAATCTAAACCTAACCCCAAATCTAAACCTAACCCCAAATCTAAACCTAAAATCTAAACCTGACCCCAAATCTAAACCTAAAAACTAAACCTAACCCCAAATCTAAAACTAACCCCAAATCTAAACCAAAAATCTAAACCTAACCCCAAATCTAAACCTAACCCGATATCTAAACCTGAAATCTAAACCTAACCCCAAATCTAAACCTAACCCCAAACCTAAACCTAAAATCTAAACCTAACCCCAAATCTAAACCTTACCCCAAATATAAACCTAAAATCTAAACCTAACCCCAAATCTAAACCTAAAATCTAAACCTAACCCCAAATCTAAACCTAAAATCTAAACCTAACCCCAAATCTAAACCTAACCCCAAATCAAAACCTAAAATCTAAACCTAACCCCAAATCTAAACCTAAAATCTAAACCTGACCCCAAATCTAAACCTAACCCCAAATCTAAACCTAAAATCTAAACCTAACCCCAAATCTAAACCTAAAATCTAAACCTAACCCCAAATCTAAACCTTACCCCAAATCTAAACCTAAAATCTAAACCTAACCCCAAATCTAAACCTAAAATCTAAACCTAACCCCAAATCTAAACCTAAAATCTAAACCTAACCCCAAATCTAAACCCCAAATCTAAACCTAACCCCAAATCTAAACCTAACCCCAAATCTAAACCTAAAATCTAAACCTAACCCCAAATCTAAACCTAAAATCTAAACCTAACCCCAAATCTAAACCTAAAATGTAAACCTAACCACAAATCTAAACCTAACCCCAAATCTAAACCTAAAATCTAAACCTAACCCCAAATCTAAACCTAAAATCTAAACCTAAGCCCAAATCTAAACCTTAAATCTAAACCTAACCCCAAATCTAAACCTAAAATCTAAACCTAACCCCAAATCTAAACCTAAAATCTAAACCTAACCCCAAATCTAAACCTAAAATCTAAACCTAAACCCAAATCTAAACCTAAAATCTAAACCTAACCCCAAATCTAAACCTAAAATCTAAACCTAACCCCAAATCTAAACCTAAAATCTAAACCTAACCCCAAATCTAAACCTAACCCCAAATCTAAACCTAAAATCTAAACCTAACCCCAAATCTAAACCTAAAATCTAAACCTAACCCCAAATCTAAACCTAAAATCTAAACCTAACCCCAAATCTAAACCTAAAATCTAAACCTAACCCCAAATCTAAACCTAAAATCCAAACCTAACCCCAAATCTAAACCTAAAATCTAAACCTAACCCCAAATCTAAACCTAAAATCTAAACCTAAAATCTAAACCTAACCCCAAATCTAAACCTAAGCCCAAATCTAAACCTAAAATCTAAACCTAACCCCAAATCTAAACCTAACCGCAAATCTAAACCTAAAATCTAAACCTAACCCCAAATCCAAACCTAAAATCTAAACCTAACCCCAAATCTAAACCTAACCCCAAATCTAAACCTAAAATCTAAACCTAACCCCAAATCTAAACCTAACCCCAAATCTAAACCTAAAATCTAAACCTAACCCCAAATCTAAACCTAAAATCTAAACCTAACCCCAAATCTAAACCTAAAATCTAAACCTAACCCCAAATCTAAACCTAAAATGTAAACCTAACCACAAATCTAAACCTAACCCCAAATCTAAACCTAACCCGATATCTAAACCTGAAATCTAAACCTAACCCCAAATCTAAACCTAACCCCAAACCTAAACCTAAAATCTAAACCTAACCCCAAATCTAAACCTAACCCCAAATCTAAACCTAAAATCTAAACCTAACCCCAAATCTAAACCTAAAATGTAAACCTAACCACAAATCTAAACCTAACCCCAAATCTAAACCTAAAATCTAAACCTAACCCCAAATCTAAACCTAAAATCTAAACCTAACCCCAAATCTAAACCTAAAATCTAAACCTAACCCCAAATCTAAACCTAAAATGTAAACCTAACCACAAATCTAAACCTAACCCCAAATCTAAACCTAAAATCTAAACCTAACCCCAAATCTAAACCTAAAATCTAAACCTAACCCCAAATCTAAACCTTAAATCTAAACCTAACCCCAAATCTAAACCTAAAATCTAAACCTAACCCCAAATCTAAACCTAAAATCTAAACCTAACCCCAAATCTAAACCTAAAATCTAAACCTAACCCCAAATCTAAACCTAAAATCTAAACCTAACCCCAAATCTAAACCTAAAATCTAAACCTAACCCCAAATCTAAACCTAACCCCAAATCTAAACCTAAAATCTAAACCTAACCCCAAATCTAAACCTAAAATCTAAACCTAACCCCAAATCTAAACCTTAAATCTAAACCTAACCCCAAATCTAAACCTAAAATCTAAACCTAACCCCAAATCTAAACCTAAAATCTAAACCTAACCCCAAATCTAAACCTAAAATCTAAACCTAACCCCAAATCTAAACCTAAAATCTAAACCTAAAATCTAAGCCTAACCCCAAATCTAAACCTAAGCCCAAATCTAAACCTAAAATCTAAACCTAACCCCAAATCTAAACCTAACCGCAAATCTAAACCTAAAATCTAAACCTAACCCCAAATCCAAACCTAAAATCTAAACCTAACCCCAAATCTAAACCTAACCCCAAATCTAAACCTAAAATCTAAACCTAACCCCAAATCTAAACCTAACCCCAAATCTAAACCTAAAATCTAAACCTAACCCCAAATCTAAACCTAAAATCTAAACCTAACCCCAAATCTAAACCTAAAATCTAAACCTAACCCCAAATCTAAACCTAAAATGTAAACCTAACCACAAATCTAAACCTAACCCCAAATCTAAACCTAAAATCTAAACCTAACCCCAAATCTAAACCTAAAATCTAAACCTGACCCCAAATCTAAACCTAACCCCAAATCAAAACCTAAAATCTAAACCTAACCCCAAATCTAAACCTAACCCCAAATCTAAACCTAAAATCTAAACCTAACCCCAAATCTAAACCTAAAATCTAAACCTAAGCCCAAATCTAAACCTTAAATCTAAACCTAACCCCAAATCTAAACCTAACCCCAAATCTAAACCTAAAATCTAAACCTAACCCCAAATCTAAACCTTACCCCAAATCTAAACCTAAAATCTAAACCTAACCCCAAATCTAAACCTAAAATCTAAACCTAACCCCAAATCTAAACCTAACCCCAAATCTAAACCTTAAATCTAAACCTAACCCCAAATCTAAACCTAAAATCTAAACCTAACCCCAAATCTAAACCTAAAATCTACACCTAACCCCAAATCTAAACCTAAAATCTAAACCTTACCCCAAATATAAACCTAAAATCTAAACCTAACCCCAAATCTAAACCTAAAATCTAAACCTAACCCCAAATCTAAACGTAACCCCAAATCTAAACCTAAAATCTAAACCTAACCCCAAATCTAAACCTAACCCCAAATCTTACCCCAAATCTAAACCTAACCCCAAATCTAAACCTAAAATCTAAACCTAACCCCAAATCTAAACCTAAAATCTAAACCTAACCCCAAATGTAAACCTAACCCCAAATCTAAACCTAAAATCTAAACCTAACCCCAAATCTAAACCTAAAATCTAAACCTAACCCCAAATCTAAACCTAACCCCAAATCTTACCCCAAATCTAAACCTAACCCCAAATCTAAACCTAAAATCTAAACCTAACCCCAAATCTAAACCTAAAATCTAAACCTAACCCCAAATGTAAACCTTACCCCAAATCTAAACCTAAAATCTAAACCTAAACCCAAATCTAAACCTAAAATCTAAACCTAACCCCAAATCTAAAACTAACCCCAAATATAAACCAAAAATCTAAACCTAACCCCAAATCTAAACCTAAAATCTAAACCTAACCCCAAATCTAAACCTAACCCCAAATCTAAACCTAAAATCTAAACCTAACCCCAAATCTAAACCTAAAAACTAAACCTAACCCCAAATCTAAAACTAACCCCAAATCTAAACCAAAAATCTAAACCTAACCCCAAATCTAAACCTAACCCGATATCTAAACCTGAAATCTAAACCTAACCCCAAATCTAAACCTAACCCCAAACCTAAACCTAAAATCTAAACCTAATCCCAAATCTAAACCTAACCCCAAATCTAAACCTAAAATCTAAACCTAACCCCAAATCTAAACCTAACCCCAAATCTAAACCTAAAATCTAAACCTAACCCCAAATCTAAACCTAACCCCAAATCTAAACCTAAAATCTAAACCTAACCCCAAATCTAAACCTAAAATCTAAACCTAACCCCAAATCTAAACCTAAAATCTAAACCTAACCCCAAATCTAAACCTAAAATGTAAACCTAACCACAAATCTAAACCTAACCCCAAATCTAAACCTAAAATCTAAACCTAACCCCAAATCTAAACCTAAAATCTAAACCTAAGCCCAAATCTAAACCTTAAATCTAAACCTAACCCCAAATCTAAACCTAAAATCTAAACCTAACCCCAAATCTAAACCTAAAATCTAAACCTAACCCCAAATCTAAACCTAAAATCTAAACCTAACCCCAAATCTAAACCTAAAATCTAAACCTAACCCCAAATCTAAACCTAAAATCTAAACCTAACCCCAAATCTAAACCTAACCCCAAATCTAAACCTAAAATCTAAACCTAACCCCAAATCTAAACCTAAAATCTAAACCTAACCCCAAATCTAAACCTAAAATCTAAACCTAACCCCAAATCTAAACCTAAAATCTAAACCTAACCCCAAATCTAAACCTAAAATCCAAACCTAACCCCAAATCTAAACCTAAAATCTAAACCTAACCCCAAATCTAAACCTAAAATCTAAACCTAAAATCTAAACCTAACCCCAAATCTAAACCTAAGCCCAAATCTAAACCTAAAATCTAAACCTAACCCCAAATCTAAACCTAACCGCAAATCTAAACCTAAAATCTAAACCTAACCCCAAATCCAAACCTAAAATCTAAACCTAACCCCAAATCTAAACCTAACCCCAAATCTAAACCTAAAATCTAAACCTAACCCCAAATCTAAACCTAACCCCAAATCTAAACCTAAAATCTAAACCTAACCCCAAATCTAAACCTAAAATCTAAACCTAACCCCAAATCTAAACCTAAAATCTAAACCTAACCCCAAATCTAAACCTAAAATGTAAACCTAACCACAAATCTAAACCTAACCCCAAATCTAAACCTAAAATCTAAACCTAACCCCAAATCTAAACCTAAAATCTAAACCTAACCCCAAATCTAAACCTAAAATCTAAACCTAACCCCAAATCTAAACCTAAAATCTAAACCTAACCCCAAATCTAAACCTAAAATCTAAACCTAACCCCAAATCTAAACCTAAAATCTAAAACTAACCCCAAATCTAAACCTAAAATCTAAACCTAACCCCAAATCTAAACCTAAAATCTAAACCTAACCCCAAATCTAAACCTAACCCCAAATCTAAACCTAAAATCTAAACCTAACCCCAAATCTAAACCTAAAATCTAAACCTAACCCCAAATCTAAACCTAAAATCCAAACCTAACCCCAAATCTAAACCTAAAATCTAAACCTAACCCCAAATCTAAACCTAAAATCTAAACCTAAAATCTAAACCTAACCCCAAATCTAAACCTAACCCCAAATCTAAACCTAAAATCTAAACCTAACCCCAAATCTAAACCTAACCCCAAATCTAAACCTAAAATCTAAACCTAACCCCAAATCCAAACCTAAAATCTAAACCTAACCCCAAATCTAAACCTAAAATCTAAACCTAACCCCAAATCTAAACCTAAAATCTAAACCTAACCCCAAATCTAAACCTAAAATCTAAACCTAACCCCAAATCTAAACCTAACCCCAAATCTAAACCTAAAATATAAACCTAACCCCAAATCTAAACCTAAAATCTAAACCTAACCCCAAATCTAAACCTAAAATCTAAACCTAACCCCAAATCTAAACCTAAAATCTAAACCTAACCCCAAATCTAAACCTAAAATCTAAACCTAACCCCAAATCTAAACCTAACCCCAAATCTAAACCTAAAATCTAAACCTAACCCCAAATCTAAACCTAAAATCTAAACCTAACCCCAAATCTAAACCTAAAATCTAAACCTAACCCCAAATCTAAACCTAACCCCAAATCTAAACCTAAAATCTAAACCTAACCCCAAATCTAAACCTAAAATCTAAACCTAACCCCAAATCTAAACCTAAAATCTAAACCTAACCCCAAATCTAAACCTAAAATCTAAACCTAACCCCAAATCTAAACCTAAAATCTAAACCTAACCCCAAATCTAAACCTAACCCCAAATCTAAACCTAAAATCTAAACCTAACCCCAAATCTAAACCTAACCCCAAATCTAAACCTAAAATCTAAACCTAACCCCAAATCTAAACCTAAAATCTAAACCTAACCCCAAATCTAAACCTAACCCCAAATCTAAACCTAACCCCAAATCTAAACCTTAAATCTAAACCTAACCCCAAATCTAAACCTAAAATCTAAACCTAACCCCAAATCTAAACCTAAAATCTAAACCTAACCCCAAATCTAAACCTAACCCCAAATCTAAACCTAAAATCTAAACCTAACCCCAAATCTAAACCTAACCCCAAATCTAAACCTAAAATCTAAACCTAACCCCAAATCTAAACCTAAAATCTAAACCTAACCCCAAATCTAAACCTAACCCCAAATCTAAACCAAAAATCTAAACCTAACCCAAATCTAACCCTAACCCCAAATCTAAACCTAAAATCTAAACCTAACCCCAAATCTAAACCTAAAATCTAAACCTAACCCCAAGTCTAAACCTAACCCCAAAACTAAACCTAAAATCTAAACCTAACCCCAAATCTAAACCTAACCCCATATCTAAACCTAAAATCTAAACCTAACCCCAAATCTAAACCAAAAATCTAAACCTAACCCCAAATCTAAACCTAACCCCAAACCTAAACCTAAAATCTAAACCTAACCCCAAATCTAAACCTAACCCCAAATATAAACCTAAAATCTAAACCTAACCCCAAATCTAAACCTAAAATCTAAACCTAAAATCTAAACCTAACCCCAAATCTAAACCTAAAATCTAAACCTAACCCCAAATCTAAACCTAACCCCAAATCTAAACCTAAAATCTAAACCTAACCCCAAATCTAAACCTAACCCCAAATCTAAACCTAAAATCTAAACCTAACCCCAAATCTAAACCTAAAATCTAAACCTAACCCCAAATCTAAACCTAAAATCTAAACCTAAAATCTAAACCTAACCCCAAATCTAAACCTAAAATCTAAACCTGACCCCAAATCTAAACCTAAAATCTAAAACTAACCCCAAATCTAAACCTAAAATCTAAACCTGACCCCAAATCTAAACCTAACCCCAAATCTAAACCTAAAATCTAAACCTAACCCCAAATCTAAACCTAACCCCAAATCTAAACCTAAAATCTAAACCTAACCCCAAATCTAAACCTAAAATCTACACCTAACGCAAAATCTAAACCTAAAATCTAAACCTAACCCCAAATCTAAACCTAACCCCAAATCTAAACCTAAAATCTAAACCTAACCCCAAATCTAAACCTTACCCCAAATCTAAACCTAAAATCTAAACCTAACCCCAAATCTAAACCTAAAATCTAAACCTAACCCCAAATCTAAACCTAACCCCAAATCTAAACCTTAAATCTAAACCTAACCCCAAATCTAAACCTAAAATCTAAACCTAACCCCAAATCTAAACCTAAAATCTACACCTAACCCCAAATCTAAACCTAAAATCTAAACCTTACCCCAAATATAAACCTAAAATCTAAACCTAACCCCAAATCTAAACCTAAAATCTAAACCTAACCCCAAATCTAAACGTAACCCCAAATCTAAACCTAAAATCTAAACCTAACCCCAAATCTAAACCTAACCCCAAATCTTACCCCAAATCTAAACCTAACCCCAAATCTAAACCTAAAATCTAAACCTAACCCCAAATCTAAACCTAAAATCTAAACCTAACCCCAAATGTAAACCTTACCCCAAATCTAAACCTAAAATCTAAACCTAACCCCAAATCTAAACCTAAAATCTAAACCTAAACCCAAATCTAAACCTAAAATCTAAACCTAACCCCAAATCTAAACCTAACCCCAAATATAAACCAAAAATCTAAACCTAACCCCAAATCTAAACCTAAAATCTAAACCTAACCCCAAATCTAAACCTAACCCCAAATCTAAACCTAAAATCTAAACCTAACCCCAAATCTAAACCTAAAAACTAAACCTAACCCCAAATCTAAAACTAACCCCAAATCTAAACCAAAAATCTAAACCTAACCCCAAATCTAAACCTAACCCGATATCTAAACCTGAAATCTAAACCTAACCCCAAATCTAAACCTAACCCCAAACCTAAACCTAAAATCTAAACCTAACCCCAAATCTAAACCTAACCCCAAATATAAACCTAAAATCTAAACCTAACCCCAAATCTAAACCTAAAATCTAAACCTAACCCCAAATCTAAACCTAAAATCTAAACCTAACCCCAAATCTAAACCTAACCCCAAATCAAAACCTAAAATCTAAACCTAACCCCAAATCTAAACCTAAAATCTAAACCTGACCCCAAATCTAAAACTAACCCCAAATCTAAACCTAAAATCTAAACCTAACCCCAAATCTAAACCTAAAATCTAAACCTAACCCCAAATCTAAACCTAAAATCTAAACCTAACCCCAAATCTAAACCTTACCCCAAATATAAACCTCAAATCTAAACCTAACCCCAAATCTAAACCTAAAATCTAAACCTAACCCCAAATCTAAACCCCAAATCTAAACCTAACCCCAAATCTAAACCTAAAATCTAAACCTAACCCCAAATCTAAACCTAAAATCTAAACCTAACCCCAAATCTAAACCTAACCCCAAATCTAAACCTAAAATCTAAACCTAACCCCAAATCTAAACCTAACCCCAAATCTAAACCTAAAATCTAAACCTAACCCCAAATCTAAACCTAAAATCTAAACCTAACCCCAAATCTAAACCTAACCCCAAATCTAAACCTAAAATCTAAACCTAACCCCAAATCTAAACCTAAAATCTAAACCTAACCCCAAATCTAAACCTAAAATCTAAACCTAACCCCAAATCTAAACCTAACCCCAAATCTAAACCTAAAATCTAAACCTAACCTCAAATCTAAACCTAACCCCAAATCTAAACCTAAAATCTAAACCTAACCCCAAATCTAAACCTAAAATCTAAACCTAACCCCAAATCTAAACCTAACCCCAAATCTAAACCTAACCCCAAATCTAAACCTTAAATCTAAACCTAACCCCAAATCTAAACCTAAAATCTAAACCTAACCCCAAATCTAAACCTAAAATCTAAACCTAACCCCAAATCTAAACCTAACCCCAAATCTAAACCTAAAATCTAAACCTAACCCCAAATCTAAACCTAAAATCTAAACCTAACCCCAAATCTAAACCTAACCCCAAATCTAAACCTAAAATCTAAACCTAACCCCAAATCTAAACCTAACCCCAAATCTAAACCTAAAATCTAAACCTAACCCCAAATCTAAACCTAAAATCTAAACCTAACCCCAAATCTAAACCTAAAATCTAAACCTAACCCCAAATCTAAACCTAACCCCAAATCTAAACCTAAAATCTAAACCTAACCCCAAATCTAAACCTAAAATCTAAACCTAACCCCAAATCTAAACCTAAAATGTAAACCTAACCACAAATCTAAACCTAACCCCAAATCTAAACCTAAAATCTAAACCTAACCCCAAATCTAAACCTAAAATCTAAACCTAACCCCAAATCTAAACCTAAAATCTAAACCTAACCCCAAATCTAAACCTAAAATCTAAACCTAACCCCAAATCTAAACCTAAAATCTAAACCTAACCCCAAATCTAAACCTAAAATCTAAACGTAACCCCAAATCTGAAACCCAAATCCAAACCTAAAATCTAAACCTAACCCCAAATCTAAACCTAAAATCTAAACCTAACCCCAAATCTAAACCTAAAATCTAAACCTAACCCCAAATCTAAACCTAAAATCTAAACCTAACCCCAAATCTAAACCTAAAATCCAAACCTAACCCCAAATCTAAACCTAAAATCTAAACCTAACCCCAAATCTAAACCTAAACTCTAAACCTAAAATCTAAACCTAACCCCAAATCTAAACCTAAGCCCAAATCTAAACCTAAAATCTAAACCTAACCCCAAATCTAAACCTAAAATCTAAACCTAACCCCAAATCCAAACCTAAAATCTAAACCTAACCCCAAATCTAAACCTAAAATCTAAACCTAACCCCAAATCTAAACCTAAAATCTAAACCTAACCCCAAATCTAAACCTAAAATCTAAACCTAACCCCAAATCTAAACCTAACCCCAAATCTAAACCTAAAATATAAACCTAACCCCAAATCTAAACCTAAAATCTAAACCTAACCCCAAATCTAAACCTAAAATCTAAACCTAACCCCAAATCTAAACCTAAAATCTAAACCTAAAATCTAAACCTAACCCCAAATCTAAACCTAAAATCTAAACCTAACCCCAAATCTAAACCTAAAATCTAAACCTAACGCCAAATCTAAACCTAACCCCAAATCTAAACCAAAAATCTAAACCTAACCCAAATCTAATCCTAACCCCAAATCTAAACCTAATATCTAAACCTAACCCCAAATCTAAACCTAAAATCTAAACCTAACCCCAAGTCTAAACCTAACCCCAAATCTAAACCTAAAATCTAAACCTAACCCCAAATCTAAACCTAACCCCATATCTAAACCTAAAATCTAAACCTAACCCCAAATCTAAACCAAAAATCTAAACCTAACCCCAAATCTAAACCTAACCCCAAACCTAAACCTAAAATCTAAACCTAACCCCAAATCTAAACCTAACCCCAAATCTAAACCTAAAATCTAAACCTAACCCCAAATCTAAACCTAAAATCTAAACCTAACCCCAAATCTAAACCTAAAATCTAAACCTAAAATCTAAACCTAACCCCAAATCTAAACCTAAAATCTAAACCTAACCCCAAATCTAAACCTAACCCCAAATCTAAACCTAAAATCTAAACCTAACCCCAAATCTAAACCTAACCCCAAATCTAAACCTAAAATCTAAACCTAACCCCAAATCTAAACCTAAAATCTAAACCTAACCCCTAATCTAAACCTAAAATCTAAACCTAAAATCTAAACCTAACCCCAAATCTAAACCTAAAATCTAAACCTGACCCCAAATCTAAACCTAAAATCTAAACCTAACCCCAAATCTAAACCTAAAATCTAAACCTGACCCCAAATCTAAACCTAACCCCAAATCTAAATCTAAAATCTAAACCTAACCCCAAATCTAAACCTAACCCCAAATCTAAACCTAAAATCTAAACCTAACCCCAAATCTAAACCTAACCCCAAATCTAAACCTTAAATCTAAACCTAACCCCAAATCTATACCTAAAATCTAAACCTAACCCCAAATCTAAACCTAAAATCTAAACCTAACCCCAAACCTAAACCTAACCCCAACTCTAAACCTTAAATCTAAACCTAACCCCAAATCTAAACCTAAAATCTAAACCTAACCCCAAATCTAAACCTAAAATCTAAAACTAACCCCAAATCTAAACCTAACCCCAAATCTAAACCTAAAATCTAAATCTAACCCCTAATCTAAACCTAAAATCTAAACCTAACCCCAAGTCTAAACCTAACCCCAAATCTAAACCTAAAATCTAAACCTAACCCCAAATCTAAACCTAAAATCTAAACCTAACCCCAAATCTAAACCTAACCCCAAATCTAAACCTAAAATCTAAACCTAACCCCAAATCTAAACCTAACCCCAAATATAAACCTAAAATCTAAACCTAACCCCAAATCTAAACCTAAAATCTAAACCTAACCCTAAATCTAAACCTAAAATCTAAACCTAACCCCAAATCTAAACCTAACCCCAAATCTAAACCTAAAATCTAAACCTAACCCCAAATCTAAACCTAAAATCTAAACCTAACCCCAAATCTAAACCTAAAATCTAAACCTAACCCCAAATCTAAACCTAAAATCTAAACCTAACCCCAAATCTAAACCTAAAATGTAAACCTAACCACAAATCTAAACCTAACCCCAAATCTAAACCTAAAATCTAAACCTAACCCCAAATCTAAACCTAAAATCTAAACCTAACCCCAAATCTAAACCTAAAATCTAAACCTAACCCCAAATCTAAACCTAAAATCTAAACCTAACCCCAAATCTAAACCTAACCCCAAATCTAAACCTAAAATCTAAACCTAACCCCAAATCTAAACCTAAAATCTAAACCTAACCCCAAAGCTAAACCTAAAATCTAAACCTAACCCCAAATCTAAACCTAAAATCCAAACCTAACCCCAAATCTAAACCTAAAATCTAAACCTAACCCCAAATCTAAACCTAAAATCTAAACCTAAAATCTAAACCTAACCCCAAATCTAAACCTAAGCCCAAATCTAAACCTAAAATCTAAACCTAACCCCAAATCTAAACCTAACCCCAAATCTAAACCTAAAATCTAAACCTAACCCCAAATCCAAACCTAAAATCTAAACCTAACCCCAAATCTAAACCTAACCCCAAATCTAAACCTAAAATCTAAACCTAACCCCAAATCTAAACCTAACCCCAAATCTAAACCTAAAATCTAAACCTAACCCCAAATCTAAACCTAAAATCTAAACCTAACCCCAAATCTAAACCTAAAATCTAAACCTAACCCCAAATCTAAACCTAAAATGTAAACCTAACCACAAATCTAAACCTAACCCCAAATCTAAACCTAAAATCTAAACCTAACCCCAAATCTAAACCTAAAATCTAAACCTAACCCCAAATCTAAACCTTAAATCTAAACCTAACCCCAAATCTAAACCTAAAATCTAAACCTAACCCCAAATCTAAACCTAAAATCTAAACCTAACCCCAAATCTAAACCTAAAATCTAAACCTAACCCCAAATCCAAACCTAAAATCTAAACCTAACCCCAAATCTAAACCTAAAATCTAAACCTAACCCCAAATCTAAACCTAAAATCTAAACCTAACCCCAAATCTAAACCTAAAATCTAAACCTAACCCCAAATCTAAACCTAACCCCAAATCTAAACCTAAAATATAAACCTAACCCCAAATCTAAACCTAAAATCTAAACCTAACCCCAAATCTAAACCTAAAATCTAAACCTAACCCCAAATCTAAACCTAAAATCTAAACCTAACCCCAAATCTAAACCTAAAATCTAAACCTAACCCCAAATCTAAACCTAACCCCAAATCTAAACCTAAAATCTAAACCTAACCCCAAATCTAAACCTAAAATCTAAACCTAACCCCAAATCTAAACCTAAAATCTAAACCTAACCCCAAATCTAAACCTAACCCCAAATCTAAACCTAAAATCTAAACCTAACCCCAAATCTAAACCTAAAATCTAAACCTAACCCCAAATCTAAACCTAACCCCAAATCTAAACCTAAAATCTAAACCTAACCCCAAAGCTAAACCAAAAATCTAAACCTAACCCCAAATCTAAACCTAACCCCAAATCTAAACCTAAAATCTAAACCTAACCCCAAATCTAAACCTAACCCCAAATCTAAACCTAAAATCTAAACCTAACCCCAAATCTAAACCTAAAATCTAAACCTAACCCCAAATCTAAACCTAACCCCAAATCTAAACCTAACCCCAAATCTAAACCTAAAATCTAAACCTAACCCCAAATCTAAACCTAAAATCTAAACCTAACCCTAAATCTAAACCTAAAATCTAAACCTAACCCCAAATCTAAACCTAACCCCAAATCTAAACCTAAAATCTAAACCTAACCCCAAATCTAAACCTAACCCCAAATCTAAACCTAAAATCTAAACCTAACCCCAAATCTAAACCTAAAATCTAAACCTAACCCCAAATCTAAACCTAAAATCTAAACCTAACCCCAAATCTAAACCTAAAATGTAAACCTAACCACAAATCTAAACCTAACCCCAAATCTAAACCTAAAATCTAAACCTAACCCCAAATCTAAACCTAAAATCTAAACCTAACCCCAAATCTAAACCTAAAATCTAAACCTAACCCCAAATCTAAACCTAAAATCTAAACCTAACCCCAAATCTAAACCTAACCCCAAATCTAAACCTAAAATCTAAACCTAACCCCAAATCTAAACCTAACCCCAAATCTAAACCTAAAATCTAAACCTAACCCCAAATCTAAACCTAAAATCTAAACCTAACCCCAAATCTAAACCTAAAATCTAAACCTAACCCCAAATCTAAACCTAACCCCAAATCTAAACCTAAAATCTAAACCTAACCCCAAATCTAAACCTTAAATCTAAACCTAACCCCAAATCTAAACCTAAAATCTAAACCTAACCCCAAATCTAAACCTAAAATCTAAACCTAACCCCAAATCTAAACCTAAAATCTAAACCTAACCCCAAATCTAAACCTAACCCCAAATCTAAACCTAAAATCTAAACCTAACCCCAAATCTAAACCTAACCCCAAATCTAAACCTAAAATCTAAACCTAACCCCAAATCTAAACCTAAAATCTAAACCTAACCCCAAATCTAAACCTAACCCCAAATCTAAACCTAACCCCAAATCTAAACCTTAAATCTAAACCTAACCCCAAATCTAAACCTAAAATCTAAACCTAACCCCAAATCTAAACCTAAAATCTAAACCTAACCCCAAATCTAAACCTAACCCCAAATCTAAACCTAAAATCTAAACCTAACCCCAAAGCTAAACCAAAAATCTAAACCTAACCCCAAATCTAAACCTAACCCCAAATCTAAACCTAAAATCTAAACCTAACCCCAAATCTAAACCTAACCCCAAATCTAAACCTAAAATCTAAACCTAACCCCAAATCTAAACCTAAAATCTAAACCTAACCCCAAATCTAAACCTAACCCCAAATCTAAACCTAACCCCAAATCTAAACCTAAAATCTAAACCTAACCCCAAATCTAAACCTAAAATCTAAACCTAACCCTAAATCTAAACCTAAAATCTAAACCTAACCCCAAATCTAAACCTAACCCCAAATCTAAACCTAAAATCTAAACCTAACCCCAAATCTAAACCTAACCCCAAATCTAAACCTAAAATCTAAACCTAACCCCAAATCTAAACCTAAAATCTAAACCTAACCCCAAATCTAAACCTAAAATCTAAACCTAACCCCAAATCTAAACCTAAAATGTAAACCTAACCACAAATCTAAACCTAACCCCAAATCTAAACCTAAAATCTAAACCTAACCCCAAATCTAAACCTAAAATCTAAACCTAACCCCAAATCTAAACCTAAAATCTAAACCTAACCCCAAATCTAAACCTAAAATCTAAACCTAACCCCAAATCTAAACCTAACCCCAAATCTAAACCTAAAATCTAAACCTAACCCCAAATCTAAACCTAAAATCTAAACCTAACCCCAAATCTAAACCTAAAATCTAAACCTAACCCCAAATCTAAACCTAAAATCCAAACCTAACCCCAAATCTAAACCTAAAATCTAAACCTAACCCCAAATCTAAACCTAAAATCTAAACCTAAAATCTAAACCTAACCCCAAATCTAAACCTAAGCCCAAATCTAAACCTAAAATCTAAACCTAACCCCAAATCTAAACCTAACCCCAAATCTAAACCTAAAATCTAAACCTAACCCCAAATCCAAACCTAAAATCTAAACCTAACCCCAAATCTAAACCTAACCCCAAATCTAAACCTAAAATCTAAACCTAACCCCAAATCTAAACCTAACCCCAAATCTAAACCTAAAATCTAAACCTAACCCCAAATCTAAACCTAAAATCTAAACCTAACCCCAAATCTAAACCTAAAATCTAAACCTAACCCCAAATCTAAACCTAAAATGTAAACCTAACCACAAATCTAAACCTAACCCCAAATCTAAACCTAAAATCTAAACCTAACCCCAAATCTAAACCTAAAATCTAAACCTAACCCCAAATCTAAACCTTAAATCTAAACCTAACCCCAAATCTAAACCTAAAATCTAAACCTAACCCCAAATCTAAACCTAAAATCTAAACCTAACCCCAAATCTAAACCTAAAATCTAAACCTAACCCCAAATCCAAACCTAAAATCTAAACCTAACCCCAAATCTAAACCTAAAATCTAAACCTAACCCCAAATCTAAACCTAAAATCTAAACCTAACCCCAAATCTAAACCTAAAATCTAAACCTAACCCCAAATCTAAACCTAAAATCTAAACCTAAAATATAAACCTAACCCCAAATCTAAACCTAAAATCTAAACCTAACCCCAAATCTAAACCTAAAATCTAAACCTAACCCCAAATCTAAACCTAAAATCTAAACCTAACCCCAAATCTAAACCTAAAATCTAAACCTAACCCCAAATCTAAACCTAACCCCAAATCTAAACCTAAAATCTAAACCTAACCCCAAATCTAAACCTAAAATCTAAACCTAACCCCAAATCTAAACCTAAAATCTAAACCTAACCCCAAATCTAAACCTAACCCCAAATCTAAACCTAAAATCTAAACCTAACCCCAAATCTAAACCTAAAATCTAAACCTAACCCCAAATCTAAACCTAACCCCAAATCTAAACCTAAAATCTAAACCTAACCCCAAAGCTAAACCAAAAATCTAAACCTAACCCCAAATCTAAACCTAACCCCAAATCTAAACCTAAAATCTAAACCTAACCCCAAATCTAAACCTAACCCCAAATCTAAACCTAAAATCTAAACCTAACCCCAAATCTAAACCTAAAATCTAAACCTAACCCCAAATCTAAACCTAACCCCAAATCTAAACCTAACCCCAAATCTAAACCTAAAATCTAAACCTAACCCCAAATCTAAACCTAAAATCTAAACCTAACCCTAAATCTAAACCTAAAATCTAAACCTAACCCCAAATCTAAACCTAACCCCAAATCTAAACCTAAAATCTAAACCTAACCCCAAATCTAAACCTAACCCCAAATCTAAACCTAAAATCTAAACCTAACCCCAAATCTAAACCTAAAATCTAAACCTAACCCCAAATCTAAACCTAAAATCTAAACCTAACCCCAAATCTAAACCTAAAATGTAAACCTAACCACAAATCTAAACCTAACCCCAAATCTAAACCTAAAATCTAAACCTAACCCCAAATCTAAACCTAAAATCTAAACCTAACCCCAAATCTAAACCTAAAATCTAAACCTAACCCCAAATCTAAACCTAAAATCTAAACCTAACCCCAAATCTAAACCTAAAATCTAAACCTAAAATCTAAACCTAACCCCAAATCTAAACCTAAAATCTAAACCTAACCCCAAATCTGAAACCCAAATCTAAACCTAAAATCTAAACCTAACCCCAAATCTAAACCTAAAATCCAAACCTAACCCCAAATCTAAACCTAAAATCTAAACCTAACCTCAAATCTAAACCTTACCCCAAATCTAAACCTAAAATCTAAACCTAACCCCAAATCTAAACCTAAGCCCAAATCTAAACCTAAAATCTAAACCTAACCCCAAATCTAAACCTAAAATCTAAACCTAACCCCAAATCCAAACCTAAAATCTAAACCTAACCCCAAATCTAAACCCAAAATCTAAACCTAACCCCAAATCTAAACCTAAAATCTAAACCTAACCCCAAATCTAAACCTAAAATCTAAACCTAACCCCAAATCTAAACCTAAAATCTAAACCTAACCCCAAATCTAAACCTAACCCCAAATCTAAACCTAAAATATAAACCTAACCCCAAATCTAAACCTAAAATCTAAACCTAACCCCAAATCTAAACCTAAAATCTAAACCTAACCCCAAATCTAAACCTAAAATCTAAACCTAACCCCAAATCTAAACCTAACCCCAAATCTAAACCTAAAATCTAAACCTAACCCCAAATCTAAACCTAAAATCTAAACCTAACCCCAAATCTAAACCTAACCCCAAATCTAAACCAAAAATCTAAACCTAACCCAAATCTAAACCTAACCCCAAATCTAAACCTAAAATCTAAACCTAACCCCAAATCTAAACCTAAAATCTAAACCTAACCCCAAGTCTAAACCTAACCCCAAATCTAAACCTAAAATCTAAACCTAACCCCAAATCTAAACCTAACCCCATATCTAAACCTAAAATCTAAACCTAACCCCAAATCTAAACCTAAAATCTAAACCTAACCCCAAATCTAAACCTAACCCCAAACCTAAACCTAAAATCTAAACCTAACCCCAAATCTAAACCTAACCCCAAATATAAACCTAAAATCTAAACCTAACCCCAAATCTAAACCTAAAATCTAAACCTAACTCCAAATCTAAACCTAAAATCTAAACCTAAAATCTAAACCTAACCCCAAATCTAAACCTAAAATCTAAACCTAACCCCAAATCTAAACCTAAAATCTAAACCTAAAATCTAAACCTAACCCCAAATCTAAACCTAACCCCAAATCTAAACCTAAAATCTAAACCTAACCCCAAATCTAAACCTTAAATCTAAACCTAACCCCAAATCTAAACCTAAAATCTAAACCTAAAATCTAAACCTAACCCCAAATCTAAACCTAAAATCTAAACCTGACCCCAAATCTAAACCTAAAATCTAAACCTAACCCCAAATCTAAACCTAAAATCTAAACCTGACCCCAAATCTAAACCTAACCCCAAATCTAAACCTAAAATCTAAACCTAACCCCAAATCTAAACCTAACCCCAAATCTAAACCTAAAATCTAAACCTAACCCCAAATCTAAACCTAACCCCAAATCTAAACCTTAAATCTAAACCTAACCCCAAATCTATACCTAAAATCTAAACCTAACCCCAAATCTAAACCTAAAATCTAAACCTAACCCCAAATCTAAACCTAACCCCAAATCTAAACCTTAAATCTAAACCTAACCCCAAATCTAAACCTAAAATCTAAACCTAACCCCAAATCTAAACCTAAAATCTAAAACTAACCCCAAATCTAAACCTAACCCCAAATCTAAACCTAAAATCTAAACCTAACCCCAAATCTAAACCTAAAATCTAAACCTAACCCCAAGTCTAAACCTAACCCAAATCTAAACCTAAAATCTAAACCTAACCCCAAATCTAAACCTAAAATCTAAACCTAACCCCAAATCTAAACCTAACCCCAAATCTAAACCTAAAATCTAAACCTAACCCCAAACCTAAACCTAACCCCAAATCTAAACCTAAAATCTAAACCTAACCCCAAATCTAAACCTAAAATCTAAACCTAACCCTAAATCTAAACCTAAAATCTAAACCTAACCCCAAATCTAAACCTAACCCCAAATCTAAACCTAACCCCAAATCTAAACCCAAATCTAAACCTAACCCCAAATCTAAACCTAAAATCTAAACCTAACCCCAAATCTAAACCTAAAATCTAAACCTAACCCCAAATCTAAACCTAACCCCAAATCTAAACCTTAAATCTAAACCTAACCCCAAATCTAAACCTAACCCCAAATCTAAACCTAAAATCTAAACCTAACCCCAAATCTAAACCTAAAATCTAAACCTAACCCCAAATCTAAACCTAAAATCTAAACCTAACCCCAAATCTAAACCTAACCCCAAATCTAAACCTAAAATCTAAACCTAACCCCAAATCTAAACCTAACCCCAAATCTAAACCTAAAATCTAAACCTAACCCCAAATCTAAACCTAAAATCTAAACCTAACCCCAAATCTAAACCTAAAATGTAAACCTAACCACAAATCTAAACCTAACCCCAAATCTAAACCTAAAATCTAAACCTAACCCCAAATCTAAACCTAAAATCTAAACCTAACCCCAAATCTAAACCTAAAATCTAAACCTAACCCCAAATCTAAACCTAAAATCTAAACCTAAAATCTAAACCTAACCCCAAATCTAAACCTAAAATCTAAACCTAACCCCAAATCTGAAACCCAAATCTAAACCTAAAATCCAAACCTAACCCCAAATCTAAACCTAAAATCTAAACCTAACCTCAAATCTAAACTTTACCCCAAATCTAAACCTAAAATCTAAACCTAACCCCAAATCTAAACCTAAGCCCAAATCTAAACCTAAAATCTAAACCTAACCCCAAACCTAAACCTAAAATCTAAACCTAACCCCAAATCCAAACCTAAAATCTAAACCTAACCCCAAATCTAAACCCAAAATCTAAACCTAACCCCAAATCTAAACCTAAAATCTAAACCTAACCCCAAATCTAAACCTAAAATCTAAACCTAACACCAAATCTAAACCTAAAATCTAAACCTAACCCCAAATCTAAACCTAACCCCAAATCTAAACCTAAAATATAAACCTAACCCCAAATCCAAACCTAAAATCTAAACCTAACCCCAAATCTAAACCTAAAATCTAAACCTAACCCCAAATCTAAACCTAAAATCTAAACCTAACCCCAAATCTAAACCTAACCCCAAATCTAAACCTAAAATCTAAACCTAACCCCAAATCTAAACCTAAAATCTAAACCTAACCCCAAATCTAAACCTAACCCCAAATCTAAACCAAAAATCTAAACCTAACCCAAATCTAAACCTAACCCCAAATCTAAACCTAAAATCTAAACCTAACCCCAAATCTAAACCTAAAATCTAAACCTAACCCCAAGTCTAAACCTAACCCCAAATCTAAACCTAAAATCTAAACCTAACCCCAAATCTAAACCTAACCCCATATCTAAACCTAAAATCTAAACCTAACCCCAAATCTAAACCTAAAATCTAAACCTAACCCCAAATCTAAACCTAAAATCTAAACCTAAAATCTAAACCTAACCCCAAATCTAAACCTAAAATCTAAACCTAACCCCAAATCTAAACCTAAAATCTAAACCTAACCCCAAATCTAAACCTAAAATCTAAACCTAAAATCTAAACCTAACCCCAAATCTAAACCTAAAATCTAAACCTGACCCCAAATCTAAACCTAAAATCTAAACCTAACCCCAAATCTAAACCTAAAATCTAAACCTGACCCCAAATCTAAACCTAACCCCAAATCTAAACCTAAAATCTAAACCTAACCCCAAATCTAAACCTAACCCCAAATCTAAACCTAAAATCTAAACCTAACCCCAAATCTAAACCTAACCCCAAATCTAAACCTAAAATCTAAACCTAACCCCAAATCTATACCTAAAATCTAAACCTAACCCCAAATCTAAACCTAAAATCTAAACCTAACCCCAAATCTAAACCTAACCCCAAATCTAAACCTTAAATCTAAACCTAACCCCAAATCTAAACCTAAAATCTAAACCTAACCCCAAATCTAAACCTAAAATCTAAAACTAACCCCAAATCTAAACCTAACCCCAAATCAAAACCTAAAATCTAAACCTAACCCCAAATCTAAACCTAAAATCTAAACCTAACCCCAAGTCTAAACCTAACCCCAAATCTAAACCTAAAATCTAAACCTAACCCCAAATCTAAACCTAAAATCTAAACCTAACCCCAAATCTAAACCTAACCCCAAATCTAAACCTAAAATCTAAACCTAACCCCAAATCTAAACCTAAAATCTAAACCTAACCCCAAATCTAAACCTAAAATCTAAACCTAACCCTAAATCTAAACCTAAAATCTAAACCTAACCCCAAATCTAAACCTAACCCCAAATCTAAACCTAACCCCAAATCTAAACCCAAATCTAAACCTAACCCCAAATCTAAACCTAAAATCTAAACCTAACCCCAAATCTAAACCTAAAATCTAAACCTAACCCCAAATCTAAACCTAACCCCAAATCTAAACCTAAAATCTAAACCTAACCCCAAATCTAAACCTAACCCCAAATCTAAACCTAAAATCTAAACCTAACCCCAAATCTAAACCTAACCCCAAATCTAAACCTAAAATCTAAACCTAACCCCAAATCTAAACCTAAAATCTAAACCTAACCCCAAATCTAAACCTAAAATCTAAACCTAACCCCAAATCTAAACCTAAAATCTAAACCTAACCACAAATCTAAACCTAACCCCAAATCTAAACCTAAAATCTAAACCTAACCCCAAATCTAAACCTAAAATCTAAACCTAACCCCAAATCTAAACCTTAAATCTAAACCTAACCCCAAATCTAAACCTAAAATCTAAACCTAACCCCAAATCTAAACCTAAAATCTAAACCTAACCCCAAATCTAAACCTAAAATCTAAACCTAACCCCAAATCTAAACCTAAAATCTAAACCTAACCCCAAATCTAAACCTAAAATCTAAACCTAACCCCAAATCTAAACCTAACCCCAAATCTAAACCTAAAATCTAAACCTAACCCCAAATCTAAACCTAAAATCTAAACCTAACCCCAAATCTAAACCTAAAATCTAAACCTAACCCCAAATCTAAACCTAAAATCCAAACCTAACCCCAAATCTAAACCTAAAATCTAAACCTAACCCCAAATCTAAACCTAAAATCTAAACCTAAAATCTAAACCTAACCCCAAATCTAAACCTTAAATCTAAACCTAACCCCAAATCTAAACCTAAAATCTAAACCTAACCCCTAATCTAAACCTAACCCCAAATCTAAACCTAAAATCTAAACCTAACCCCAAATCCAAACCTAAAATCTAAACCTAACCCCAAATCTAAACCTAACCCCAAATCTAAACCTAAAATCTAAACCTAACCCCAAATCTAAACCTAACCCCAAATCTAAACCTAAAATCTAAACCTAACCCCAAATCTAAACCTAAAATCTAAACCTAACCCCAAATCTAAACCTAAAATCTAAACCTAACCCCAAATCTAAACCTAAAATGTAAACCTAACCACAAATCTAAACCTAACCCCAAATCTAAACCTAAAATCTAAACCTAACCCCAAATCTAAACCTAAGCCCAAATCTAAACCTAAAATCTAAACCTAACCCCAAATCTAAACCTAACCCCAAATCTAAACCTAAAATCTAAACCTAACCCCAAATCCAAACCTAAAATCTAAACCTAACCCCAAATCTAAACCTAAAATCTAAACCTAACCCCAAATCTAAACCTAAAATCTAAACCTAACCCCAAATCTAAACCTAAAATCTAAACCTAACCCCAAATCTAAACCTAACCCCAAATCTAAACCTAAAATATAAACCTAACCCCAAATCTAAACCTAAAATCTAAACCTAACCCCAAATCTAAACCTAAAATCTAAACCTAACCCCAAATCTAAACCTAAAATCTAAACCTAACCCCAAATCTAAACCTAAAATCTAAACCTAACCCCAAATCTAAACCTAAAATCTAAACCTAACCCCAAATCTGAACCTAAAATCTAAACCTAAAATCTAAACCTAACCCCAAATCTAAACCTAAAATCTAAACCTAACCCCAAATCTAAACCTAACCCCAAATCTAAACCTAAAATCTAAACCTAACCCCAAATCTAAACCTAACCCCAAATCTAAACCTAAAATCTAAACCTAACCCCAAATCTAAACCTAAAATCTAAACCTAACCCCAAATCTAAACCTAAAATCTAAACATAAATCTAAACCTAACCCCAAATCTAAACCTAAAATCTAAACCTGACCCCAAATCTAAACCTAAAATCTAAACCTAACCCCAAATCTAAACCTAAAATCTAAACCTGACCCCAAATCTAAACCTAACCCCAAATCTAAACCTAAAATCTAAACCTAACCCCAAATCTAAACCTAACCCCAAATCTAAACCTAAAATCTAAACCTAACCCCAAATCTAAACCTAACCCCAAATCTAAACCTTAAATCTAAACCTAACCCCAAATCTATACCTAAAATCTAAACCTAACCCCAAATCTAAACCTAAAATCTAAACCTAACCCCAAATCTAAACCTAACCCCAAATCTAAACCTTAAATCTAAACCTAACCCCAAATCTAAACCTAAAATCTAAACCTAAACCCAAATCTAAACCTAAAATCTAAAACTAACCCCAAATCTAAACCTAACCCCAAATCTAAACCTAAAATCTAAACCTAACCCCAAATCTAAACCTAAAATCTAAACCTAACCCCAAGTCTAAACCTAACCCCAAATCTAAACCTAAAATCTAAACCTAACCCCAAATCTAAACCTAAAATCTAAACCTAACCCCAAATCTAAACCTAACCCCAAATATAAACCTAAAATCTAAACCTAACCCCAAATCTAAACCTAAAATCTAAACCTAACCCTAAATCTAAACCTAAAATCTAAACCTAACCCCAAATCTAAACCTAACCCCAAATCTAAACCTAACCCCAAATCTAAACCCAAATCTAAACCTAACCCCAAATCTAAACCTAAAATATAAACCTAACCCCAAATCTAAACCTAAAATCTAAACCTAACCCCAAATCTAAACCTAACCCCAAATCTAAACCTAAAATCTAAACCTAACCCCAAATCTAAACCTAACCACAAATCTAAACCTAAAATCTAAACCTAACCCCAAATCTAAACCTAACCCCAAATCAAAACCTAAAATCTAAACCTAACCCCAAATCTAAACCTAAAATCTAAACCTAACCCCAAATCTAAACCTAAAATCTAAACCTAACCCCAAATATAAACCTAAAATGTAAACCTAACCACAAATCTAAACCTAACCCCAAATCTAAACCTAAAATCTAAACCTAACCCCAAATCTAAACCTTAAATCTAAACCTAACCCCAAATCTAAACCTAAAATCTAAACCTAACCCCAAATCTAAACCTAAAATCTAAACCTAACCCCAAATCTAAACCTAAAATCTAAACCTAACCCCAAATCTAAACCTAAAATCTAAACCTAACCCCAAATCTAAACCTAACCCCAAATCTAAACCTAACCCCAAATCTAAACCTAAAATCTAAACCTAACCCCAAATCTAAACCTAAAATCTAAACCTAACCCCAAATCTAAACCTAAAATCTAAACCTAACCCCAAATCTAAACCTAAAATCTAAACCTAACCCCAAATCTAAACCTAAAATCCAAACCTAACCACAAATCTAAACCTAACCCCAAATCTAAACCTAAAATCTAAACCTAACCCCAAATCTAAACCTAAAATCTAAACCTAACCCAAATCTAAACCTTAAATCTAAACCTAACCCCAAATCTAAACCTAAAATCTAAACCTAACCCCAAATCTAAACCTAACCCCAAGTCTAAACCTAAAATCTAAACCTAACCCCAAATCTAAACCTAAAATCTAAACCTAACCCCAAATCTAAACCTAAAATCTAAACCTAACCCCAAATCTAAACCTAAAATCTAAACCTAACCCCAAATCTAAACCTAAAATCCAAACCTAACCCCAAATCTAAACCTAAAATCTAAACCTAACCCCAAATCTAAACCTAAAATCTAAACCTAAAATCTAAACCTAACCCCAAATCTAACCCTAACCCCAAATCTAAACCTAAAATCTAAACCTAACCCCAAATCTAAACCCCAAATCTAAACCTAACCCCAAATCTAAACCTAAAATCTAAACCTAACCCCAAATCTAAACCTAAAATCTAAACCTGACCCCAAATCTAAACCTAAAATCTAAACCTAACCCCAAATCTAAACCTAAAATCTAAACCTGACCCCAAATCTAAACCTAACCCCAAATCTAAACCTAAAATCTAAACCTAACCCCAAATCTAAACCTAACCCCAAATCTAAACCTAAAATCTAAACCTAACCCCAAATCTAAACCTAACCCCAAATCTAAACCTTAAATCTAAACCTAACCCCAAATCTATACCTAAAATCTAAACCTAACCCCAAATCTAAACCTAAAATCTAAACCTAACCCCAAATCTAAACCTAACCCCAAATCTAAACCTTAAATCTAAACCTAACCCCAAATCTAAACCTAAAATCTAAACCTAAACCCAAATCTAAACCTAAAATCTAAAACTAACCCCAAATCTAAACCTAACCCCAAATCTAAACCTAAAATCTAAACCTAACCCCAAATCTAAACCTAAAATCTAAACCTAACCCCAAGTCTAAACCTAACCCCAAATCTAAACCTAAAATCTAAACCTAACCCCAAATCTAAACCTAAAATCTAAACCTAACCCCAAATCTAAACCTAACCGCAAATCTAAACCTAAAATCTAAACCTAACCCCAAATCTAAACCTAACCCCAAATCTAAACCTTAAATCTAAACCTAACCCCAAATCTAAACCTAAAATCTAAACCTAACCCTAAATCTAAAGCTAAAATCTAAACCTAACCCCAAATCTAAACCTAACCCCAAATCTAAACCTAACCCCAAATCTAAACCCAAATCTAAACCTAACCCCAAATCTAAACCTAAAATCTAAACCTAACCCCAAATCTAAACCTAAAATCTAAACCTAACCCCAAATCTAAACCTAACCCCAAATCTAAACCTAAAATCTAAACCTAACCCCAAATCTAAACCTAACCACAAATCTAAACCTAAAATCTAAACCTAACCCCAAATCTAAACCTAACCCCAAATCTAAACCTAAAATCTAAACCTAACCCCAAATCTAAACCTAAAATCTAAACCTAACCCCAAATCTAAACCTAAAATCTAAACCTAACCCCAAATCTAAACCTAAAATCTAAACCTAACCCCAAATCTAAACCTAAAATCCAAACCTAACCCCAAATCTAAACCTAAAATCTAAACCTAACCCCAAATCTAAACCTAAAATCTAAACCTAAAATCTAAACCTAACCCCAAATCTAAACCTTAAATCTAAACCTAACCCCAAATCTAAACCTAAAATCTAAACCTAACCCCTAATCTAAACCTAACCCCAAATCTAAACCTAAAATCTAAACCTAACCCCAAATCCAAACCTAAAATCTAAACCTAACCCCAAATCTAAACCTAACCCCAAATCTAAACCTAAAATCTAAACCTAACCCCAAATCTAAACCTAACCCCAAATCTAAACCTAAAATCTAAACCTAACCCCAAATCTAAACCTAAAATCTAAACCTAACCCCAAATCTAAACCTAAAATCTAAACCTAACCCCAAATCTAAACCTAAAATGTAAACCTAACCACAAATCTAAACCTAACCCCAAATCTAAACCTAAAATCTAAACCTAACCCCAAATCTAAACCTAAGCCCAAATCTAAACCTAAAATCTAAACCTAACCCCAAATCTAAACCTAACCCCAAATCTAAACCTAAAATCTAAACCTAACCCCAAATCCAAACCTAAAATCTAAACCTAACCCCAAATCTAAACCTAAAATCTAAACCTAACCCCAAATCTAAACCTAAAATCTAAACCTAACCCCAAATCTAAACCTAAAATCTAAACCTAACCCCAAATCTAAACCTAACCCCAAATCTAAACCTAAAATATAAACCTAACCCCAAATCTAAACCTAAAATCTAACCCTAACCCCAAATCTAAACCTAAAATCTAAACCTAACCCCAAATCTAAACCTAAAATCTAAACCTAACCCCAAATCTAAACCTAAAATCTAAACCTAACCCCAAATCTAAACCTAAAATATAAACCTAAAATCTAAACCTAACCCCAAATCTAAACCTAAAATCTAAACCTAACCCTAAATCTAAACCTAAAATCTAAACCTAACCCCAAATCTAAACCTAACCCCAAATCTAAACCCAAATCTAAACCTAACCCCAAATCTAAACCTAAAATCTAAACCTAACCCCAAATCTAAACCTAAAATCTAAACATAAATCTAAACCTAACCCCAAATCTAAACCTAAAATCTAAACCTGACCCCAAATCTAAACCTAAAATCTAAACCTAACCCCAAATCTAAACCTAAAATCTAAACCTGACCCCAAATCTAAACCTAACCCCAAATCTAAACCTAAAATCTAAACCTAACCCCAAATCTAAACCTAAAATCTAAACCTAACCCCAAATCTAAACCTAAAATCTAAACCTAAAATCTAAACCTAACCCCAAATCTAAACCTAACCCCAAATCTAAACCTTAAATCTAAACCTAACCCCAAATCTAAACCTAACCCCAAATCTAAACCTAAAATCTAAACCTAACCCCAAATCTAAACCTAAAATCTAAACCTAACCCCAAATCTAAACCTAACCCCAAATATAAACCTAAAATCTAAACCTAACCCCAAATCTAAACCTAAAATCTAAACCTAACCCTAAATCTAAACCTAAAATCTAAACCTAACCCCAAATCTAAACCTAACCCCAAATCTAAACCTAACCCCAAATCTAAACCCAAATCTAAACCTAACCCCAAATCTAAACCTAAAATATAAACCTAACCCCAAATCTAAACCTAAAATCTAAACCTAACCCCAAATCTAAACCTAACCCCAAATCTAAACCTAAAATCTAAACCTAACCCCAAATCTAAACCTAACCACAAATCTAAACCTAAAATCTAAACCTAACCCCAAATCTAAACCTAACCCCAAATCAAAACCTAAAATCTAAACCTAACCCCAAATCTAAACCTAAAATCTAAACCTAACCCCAAATCTAAACCTAAAATCTAAACCTAACCCCAAATCTAAACCTAAAATATAAACCTAACCACAAATCTAAACCTAACCCCAAATCTAAACCTAAAATCTAAACCTAACCCCAAATCTAAACCTAAAATCTAAACCTAACCCCAAATCTAAACCTAAAATCTAAACCTAACCCCAAATCTAAACCTAAAATCTAAACCTAACCCCAAATCTAAACCTAAAATCTAAACCTAACCCCAAATCTAAACCTAAAATCTAAACCTAACCCCAAATCTAAACCTAACCCCAAATCTAAACCTAACCCCAAATCTAAACCTAAAATCTAAACCTAACCCCAAATCTAAACCTAAAATCTAAACCTAACCCCAAATCTAAACCTAAAATCTAAACCTAACCCCAAATCTAAACCTAAAATCTAAACCTAACCCCAAATCTAAACCTAAAATGTAAACCTAACCACAAATCTAAACCTAACCCCAAATCTAAACCTAAAATCTAAACCTAACCCCAAATCTAAACCTAAAATCTAAACCTAACCCAAATCTAAACCTTAAATCTAAACCTAACCCCAAATCTAAACCTAAAATCTAAACCTAACCCCAAATCTAAACCTAACCCCAAGTCTAAACCTAAAATCTAAACCTAACCCCAAATCTAAACCTAAAATCTAAACCTAACCCCAAATCTAAACCTAAAATCTAAACCTAACCCCAAATCTAAACCTAAAATCTAAACCTAACCCCAAATCTAAACCTAAAATCCAAACCTAACCCCAAATCTAAACCTAAAATCTAAACCTAACCCCAAATCTAAACCTAAAATCTAAACCTAAAATCTAAACCTAACCCCAAATCTAACCCTAACCCCAAATCTAAACCTAAAATCTAAACCTAACCCCAAATCTAAACCTAAAATCTAAACCTAACCCCAAATCTAAACCTAAAATCTAAACCTAAAATCTAAACCTAACCCCAAATCTAAACCTAAAATCTAAACCTGACCCCAAATCTAAACCTAAAATCTAAACCTAACCCCAAATCTAAACCTAAAATCTAAACCTGACCCCAAATCTAAACCTAACCCCAAATCTAAACCTAAAATCTAAACCTAACCCCAAATCTAAACCTAACCCCAAATCTAAACCTAAAATCTAAACCTAACCCCAAATCTAAACCTAACCCCAAATCTAAACCTTAAATCTAAACCTAACCCCAAATCTATACCTAAAATCTAAACCTAACCCCAAATCTATACCTAAAATCTAAACCTAACCCCAAATCTAAACCTAAAATCTAAACCTAACCCCAAATCTAAACCTAACCCCAAATCTAAACCTTAAATCTAAACCTAACCCCAAATCTAAACCTAAAATCTAAACCTAAACCCAAATCTAAACCTAAAATCTAAAACTAACCCCAAATCTAAACCTAACCCCAAATCTAAACCTAAAATCTAAACCTAACCCCAAATCTAAACCTAAAATCTAAACCTAACCCCAAGTCTAAACCTAACCCCAAATCTAAACCTAAAATCTAAACCTAACCCCAAATCTAAACCTAAAATCTAAACCTAACCCCAAATCTAAACCTAACCGCAAATCTAAACCTAAAATCTAAACCTAACCCCAAATCTAAACCTAACCCCAAATCTAAACCTTAAATCTAAACCTAACCCCAAATCTAAACCTTAAATCTAAACCTAACCCCAAATCTAAACCTAAAATCTAAACCTAACCCTAAATCTAAAGCTAAAATCTAAACCTAACCCCAAATCTAAACCTAACCCCAAATCTAAACCTAACCCCAAATCTAAACCCAAATCTAAACCTAACCCCAAATCTAAACCTAAAATCTAAACCTAACCCCAAATCTAAACCTAAAATCTAAACCTAACCCCAAATCTAAACCTAACCCCAAATCTAAACCTAAAATCTAAACCTAACCCCAAATCTAAACCTAACCACAAATCTAAACCTAAAATCTAAACCTAACCCCAAATCTAAACCTAACCCCAAATCTAAACCTAAAATCTAAACCTAACCCCAAATCTAAACCTAAACTCTAAACCTAACCCCAAATCTAAACCTAAAATCTAAACCTAACCCCAAATCTAAACCTAAAATGTAAACCTAACCACAAATCTAAACCTAACCCCAAATCTAAACCTAAAATCTAAACCTAACCCCAAATCTAAACCTTAAATCTAAACCTAACCCCAAATCTAAACCTAAAATCTAAACCTAACCCCAAATCTAAACCTAAAATCTAAACCTAACCCCAAATCTAAACCTAAAATCTAAACCTAACCCCAAATCTAAACCTAAAATCTAAACCTAACCCCAAATCTAAACCTAAAATCTAAACCTAACCCCAAATCTAAACCTAAAATCTAAACCTAACCCCAAATCTAAACCTAAAATCTAAACCTAACCCCAAATCTAAACCTAAAATCTAAACCTAACCCCAAATCTAAACCTAAAATGTAAACCTAACCACAAATCTAAACCTAACCCCAAATCTAAACCTAAAATCTAAACCTAACCCCAAATCTAAACCTAAAATCTAAACCTAACCCCAAATCTAAACCTAAAATCTAAACCTAACCCCAAATCTAAACCTAACCCCAAGTCTAAACCTAAAATCTAAACCTAACCCCAAATCTAAACCTAAAATCTAAACCTAACCCCAAATCTAAACCTAAAATCTAAACCTAACCCCAAATCTGAAACCCAAATCCAAACCTAAAATCTAATCCTAACCCCAAATCTAAACCTTAAATCTAAACCTAACCCCAAATCTAAACCTAAAATCTAAACCTAACCCCAAATCTAAACCTAAAATCTAAACCTAACCCCAAATCTAAACCTAAAATCTAAGCCTAACCCCAAATCTAAACCTAAAATCTAAACCTAACCCCAAATCTAAACCTAAAATCTAAACCTAACCCCAAATCTAAACCTAAAATCCAAACCTAACCCCAAATCTAAACCTAAAATCTAAACCTAACCCCAAATCTAAACCTAAAATCTAAACCTAAAATCTAAACCTAACCCCAAATCTAACCCTAACCCCAAATCTAAACCTAAAATCTAAACCTAACCCCAAATCTAAACCTAACCCCAAATCTAAACCTAAAATCTAAACCTAACCCCAAATCTAAACCTAAAATCTAAACCTAACCCCAAATCTAAACCAAAAATCTAAACCTAACCCCAAATCTAAACCTAAAATCTAAACCTAACCCCAAATCTAAACCTAAAATCTAAACCTAACCCCAAATCTAAACCTAAAATCTAAACCTAAAATCTAAACCTAACCCCAAATCTAAACCTAAAATCTAAACCTAACCCCAAATCTAAAACTAACCCCAAATCTAAACCTAAAATATAAACCTAACCCCAAATATAAACCTAAAATCTAAACCTAACCCCAAATCTAAACCTAAAATCTAAAACTAACCCCAAATCTAAACCTAAAATCTAAACCTAACCCCAAATCTAAACCTAAAATCTAAACCTAACCCCAAATCTAAACCTAACCCCAAATCTAAACCTAAAATCTAAACCTAACCCCAAATCTAAACCTAAAATCTAAACCTAACCCCAAATCTAAACCTAACCCCAAATCTAAACCAAAAATCTAAACCTAACCCAAATCTAACCCTAACCCCAAATCTAAACCTAAAATCTAAACCTAACCCCAAATCTAAACCTAAAATCTAAACCTAACCCCAAGTCTAAACCTAACCCCAAATCTAAACCTAAAATCTAAACCTAACCCCAAATCTAAACCTAACCCCATATCTAAACCTAAAATCTAAACCTAACCCCAAATCTAAACCAAAAATCTAAACCTAACCCCAAATCTAAACCTAACCCCAAACCTAAACCTAAAATCTAAACCTAACCCCAAATCTAAACCTAACCCCAAATCTAAACCTAAAATCTAAACCTAACCCCAAATCTAAACCTAAAATCTAAACCTAACACCAAATCTAAACCTAAAATCTAAACCTAAAATCTAAACCTAACCCCAAATCTAAACCTAAAATCTAAACCTAACCCCAAATCTAAACCTAACCCCAAATCTAAACCTAAAATCTAAACCTAACCCCAAATCTAAACCTAAAATCTAAACCTAACCCCAAATCTAAACCTAAAATATAAACCTAAAATCTAAACCTAACCCCAAATCTAAACCTAAAATCTAAACCTGACCCCAAATCTAAACCTAACCCCAAATCTAAACCTAAAATCTAAACCTAACCCCAAATCTAAACCTAACCCCAAATCTAAACCTAAAATCTAAACCTAACCCCAAATCTAAACCTAAAATCTAAACCTAACCCCAAATCTAAACCTAAAATCTAAACCTAACCCCAAATCTAAACCTAAAATGTAAACCTAACCACAAATCTAAACCTAACCCCAAATCTAAACCTAAAATCTAAACCTAACCCCAAATCTAAACCTAAGCCCAAATCTAAACCTAAAATCTAAACCTAACCCCAAATCTAAACCTAACCCCAAATCTAAACCTAAAATCTAAACCTAACCCCAAATCCAAACCTAAAATCTAAACCTAACCCCAAATCTAAACCTAAAATCTAAACCTAACCCCAAATCTAAACCTAAAATCTAAACCTAACCCCAAATCTAAACCTAAAATCTAAACCTAACCCCAAATCTAAACCTAACCCCAAATCTAAACCTAAAATATAAACCTAACCCCAAATCTAAACCTAAAATCTAAACCTAACCCCAAATCTAAACCTAAAATCTAAACCTAACCCCAAATCTAAACCTAAAATCTAAACCTAACCCCAAATCTAAACCTAAAATCTAAACCTAACCCCAAATCTAAACCTAAAATCTAAACCTAACCCCAAATCTAAACCTAAAATCTAAACCTAAAATCTAAACCTAACCCCAAATCTAAACCTAAAATCTAAACCTAACCCCAAATCTAAACCTAACCCCAAATCTAAACCTAAAATCTAAACCTAACCCCAAATCTAAACCTAACCCCAAATCTAAACCTAAAATCTAAACCTAACCCCAAATCTAAACCTAAAATCTAAACCTATTCCCAAATCTAAACCTAAAATCTAAACATAAATCTAAACCTAACCCCAAATCTAAACCTAAAATCTAAACCTGACCCCAAATCTAAACCTAAAATCTAAACCTAACCCCAAATCTAAACCTAAAATCTAAACCTGACCCCAAATCTAAACCTAACCCCAAATCTAAACCTAAAATCTAAACCTAACCCCAAATCTAAACCTAACCCCAAATCTAAACCTAAAATCTAAACCTAACCCCAAATCTAAACCTAACCCCAAATCTAAACCTTAAATCTAAACCTAACCCCAAATCTATACCTAAAATCTAAACCTAACCCCAAATCTAAACCTAAAATCTAAACCTAACCCCAAATCTAAACCTAACCCCAAATCTAAACCTTAAATCTAAACCTAACCCCAAATCTAAACCTAAAATCTAAACCTAAACCCAAATCTAAACCTAAAATCTAAAACTAACCCCAAATCTAAACCTAACCCCAAATCTAAACCTAAAATCTAAACCTAACCCCAAATCTAAACCTAAAATCTAAACCTAACCCCAAGTCTAAACCTAACCCCAAATCTAAACCTAAAATCTAAACCTAACCCCAAATCTAAACCTAAAATCTAAACCTAACCCCAAATCTAAACCTAACCCCAAATATAAACCTAAAATCTAAACCTAACCCCAAATCTAAACCTAAAATCTAAACCTAACCCTAAATCTAAACCTAAAATCTAAACCTAACCCCAAATCTAAACCTAACCCCAAATCTAAACCTAACCCCAAATCTAAACCCAAATCTAAACCTAACCCCAAATCTAAACCTAAAATATAAACCTAACCCCAAATCTAAACCTAAAATCTAAACCTAACCCCAAATCTAAACCTAACCCCAAATCTAAACCTAAAATCTAAACCTAACCCCAAATCTAAACCTAACCACAAATCTAAACCTAAAATCTAAACCTAACCCCAAATCTAAACCTAAAATCTAAACCTAACCCCAAATCTAAACCTAAAATCTAAACCTAACCCCAAATCTAAACCTAAAATGTAAACCTAACCACAAATCTAAACCTAACCCCAAATCTAAACCTTAAATCTAAACCTAACCCCAAATCTAAACCTAAAATCTAAACCTAACCCCAAATCTAAACCTAAAATCTAAACCTAACCCCAAATCTAAACCTAAAATCTAAACCTAACCCCAAATCTAAACCTAAAATCTAAACCTAACCCCAAATCTAAACCTAACCCCAAATCTAAACCTAACCCCAAATCTAAACCTAAAATCTAAACCTAACCCCAAATCTAAACCTAAAATCTAAACCTAACCCCAAATCTAAACCTAAAATCTAAACCTAACCCCAAATCTAAACCTAAAATCTAAACCTAACCCCAAATCTAAACCTAAAATGTAAACCTAACCACAAATCTAAACCTAACCCCAAATCTAAACCTAAAATCTAAACCTAACCCCAAATCTAAACCTAAAATCTAAACCTAACCCAAATCTAAACCTTAAATCTAAACCTAACCCCAAATCTAAACCTAAAATCTAAACCTAACCCCAAATCTAAACCTAACCCCAAGTCTAAACCTAAAATCTAAACCTAACCGCAAATCTAAACCTAAAATCTAAACCTAACCCCAAATCTAAACCTAAAATCTAAACCTAACCCCAAATCTAAACCTAAAATCTAAACCTAACCCCAAATCTAAACCTAAAATCTAAACCTAAAATCTAAACCTAACCCCAAATCTAAACCTAAAATCCAAACCTAACCCCAAATCTAAACCTAAAATCTAAACCTAACCCCAAATCTAAACCTAAAATCTAAACCTAACCCCAAATCTAAACCTAAAATCCAAACCTAACCCCAAATCTAAACCTAAAATCTAAACCTAACCCCAAATCTAAACCTAAAATCTAAACCTAAAATCTAAACCTAACCCCAAATCTAACCCTAACCCCAAATCTAAACCTAAAATCTAAACCTAACCCCAAATCTAAACCTAAAATCTAAACCTAACCCCAAATCTAAACCTAACCCCAAATCTAAACCTAAAATCTAAACCTAACCCCAAATCTAAACCTAAAATCTAAACCTGACCCCAAATCTAAACCTAAAATCTAAACCTAACCCCAAATCTAAACCTAAAATCTAAACCTGACCCCAAATCTAAACCTAACCCCAAATCTAAACCTAAAATCTAAACCTAACCCCAAATCTAAACCTAAGCCCAAATCTAAACCTAAAATCTAAACCTAACCCCAAATCTAAACCTAACCCCAAATCTAAACCTTAAATCTAAACCTAACCCCAAATCTATACCTAAAATCTAAACCTAACCCCAAATCTAAACCTAAAATCTAAACCTAACCCCAAATCTAAACCTAACCCCAAATCTAAACCTTAAATCTAAACCTAACCCCAAATCTAAACCTAAAATCTAAACCTAAACCCAAATCTAAACCTAAAATCTAAAACTAACCCCAAATCTAAACCTAACCCCAAATCTAAACCTAAAATCTAAACCTAACCCCAAATCTAAACCTAAAATCTAAACCTAACCCCAAGTCTAAACCTAACCCCAAATCTAAACCTAAAATCTAAACCTAACCCCAAATCTAAACCTAAAATCTAAACCTAACCCCAAATCTAAACCTAACCGCAAATCTAAACCTAAAATCTAAACCTAACCCCAAATCTAAACCTAACCCCAAATCTAAACCTTAAATCTAAACCTAACCCCAAATCTAAACCTAAAATCTAAACCTAACCCTAAATCTAAAGCTAAAATCTAAACCTAACCCCAAATCTAAACCTAACCCCAAATCTAAACCTAACCCCAAATCTAAACCCAAATCTAAACCTAACCCCAAATCTAAACCTAAAATCTAAACCTAACCCCAAATCTAAACCTAAAATCTAAACCTAACCCCAAATCTAAACCTAACCCCAAATCTAAACCTAAAATCTAAACCTAACCCCAAATCTAAACCTAACCACAAATCTAAACCTAAAATCTAAACCTAACCCCAAATCTAAACCTAACCCCAAATCTAAACCTAAAATCTAAACCTAACCCCAAATCTAAACCTAAACTCTAAACCTAACCCCAAATCTAAACCTAAAATCTAAACCTAACCCCAAATCTAAACCTAAAATGTAAACCTAACCACAAATCTAAACCTAACCCCAAATCTAAACCTAAAATCTAAACCTAACCCCAAATCTAAACCTTAAATCTAAACCTAACCCCAAATCTAAACCTAAAATCTAAACCTAACCCCAAATCTAAACCTAAAATCTAAACCTAACCCCAAATCTAAACCTAAAATCTAAACCTAACCCCAAATCTAAACCTAAAATCTAAACCTAACCCCAAATCTAAACCTAAAATCTAACCCTAACCCCAAATCTAAACCTAAAATCCAAACCTAACCCCAAATCTAAACCTAAAATCTAAACCTAACCCCAAATCTAAACCTAAAATCTAAACCTAACCCCAAATCTAAACCTAAAATGTAAACCTAACCACAAATCTAAACCTAACCCCAAATCTAAACCTAAAATCTAAACCTAACCCCAAATCTAAACCTAAAATCTAAACCTAACCCCAAATCTAAACCTTAAATCTAAACCTAACCCCAAATCTAAACCTAAAATCTAAACCTAACCCCAAATCTAAACCTAACCCCAAGTCTAAACCTAAAATCTAAACCTAACCCCAAATCTAAACCTAAAATCTAAACCTAACCCCAAATCTAAACCTAAAATCTAAACCTAACCCCAAATCTGAAACCCAAATCCAAACCTAAAATCTAAACCTAACCCCAAATCTAAACCTTAAATCTAAACCTAACCCCAAATCTAAACCTAAAATCTAAACCTAACCCCAAATCTAAACCTAAAATCTAAACCTAACCCCAAATCTAAACCTAAAATCTAAGCCTAACCCCAAATCTAAACCTAAAATCTAAACCTAACCCCAAATCTAAACCTAAAATCTAAACCTAACCCCAAATCTAAACCTAAAATCCAAACCTAACCCCAAATCTAAACCTAAAATCTAAACCTAACCCCAAATCTAAACCTAAAATCTAAACCTAAAATCTAAACCTAACCCCAAATCTAACCCTAACCCCAAATCTAAACCTAAAATCTAAACCTAACCCCAAATCTAAACCTAACCCCAAATCTAAACCTAAAATCTAAACCTAACCCCAAATCTAAACCTAAAATCTAAACCTAACCCCAAATCTAAACCAAAAATCTAAACCTAACCCCAAATCTAAACCTAAAATCTAAACCTAACCCCAAATCTAAACCTAAAATCTAAACCTAAAATCTAAACCTAACCCCAAATCTAAACCTAAAATCTAAACCTAACCCCAAATCTAAAACTAACCCCAAATCTAAACCTAAAATATAAACCTAACCCCAAATATAAACCTAAAATCTAAACCTAACCCCAAATCTAAACCTAAAATCTAAAACTAACCCCAAATCTAAACCTAAAATCTAAACCTAACCCCAAATCTAAACCTAAAATCTAAACCTAACCCCAAATCTAAACCTAACCCCAAATCTAAACCTAAAATCTAAACCTAACCCCAAATCTAAACCTAAAATCTAAACCTAACCCCAAATCTAAACCTAACCCCAAATCTAAACCAAAAATCTAAACCTAACCCAAATCTAACCCTAACCCCAAATCTAAACCTAAAATCTAAACCTAACCCCAAATCTAAACCTAAAATCTAAACCTAACCCCAAGTCTAAACCTAACCCCAAATCTAAACCTAAAATCTAAACCTAACCCCAAATCTAAACCTAACCCCATATCTAAACCTAAAATCTAAACCTAACCCCAAATCTAAACCAAAAATCTAAACCTAACCCCAAATCTAAACCTAACCCCAAACCTAAACCTAAAATCTAAACCTAACCCCAAATCTAAACCTAACCCCAAATCTAAACCTAAAATCTAAACCTAACCCCAAATCTAAACCTAAAATCTAAACCTAACACCAAATCTAAACCTAAAATCTAAACCTAAAATCTAAACCTAACCCCAAATCTAAACCTAAAATCTAAACCTAACCCCAAATCTAAACCTAACCCCAAATCTAAACCTAAAATTTAAACCTAACCCCAAATCTAAACCTAAAATCTAAACCTAACCCCAAATCTAAACCTAAAATCTAAACCTAACCCCAAATCTAAACCTAAAATATAAACCTAAAATCTAAACCTAACCCCAAATCTAAACCTAAAATCTAAACCTGACCCCAAATCTAAACCTAACCCCAAATCTAAACCTAAAATCTAAACCTAACCCCAAATCTAAACCTAACCCCAAATCTAAACCGAAAATCTAAACCTAACCCCAAATCTAAACCTAAAATCTAAACCTAACCCCAAATCTAAACCTAACCCCAAATCTAAACCTAAAATCTAAACCTAACCCCAAATCTAAACCTAAAATCTGAACCTAACCCCAAATCTAAACCTAAAATCTAAACCTAACCCCAAATCTAAACCTAAAATCTAAACCTAACCCCAAATCTAAACCTAAAATGTAAACCTAACCACAAATCTAAACCTAACCCCAAATCTAAACCTAAAATCTAAACCTAACCCCAAATCTAAACCTAAAATCTAAACCTAACCCCAAATCTAAACCTAAAATCTAAACCTAACCCCAAATCTAAACCTAAAATCTAAACCTAAAATCTAAACCTAACCCCAAATCTAAACCTAAAATCTAAACCTAACCCCAAATCTGAAACCCAAATCCAAACCTAAAATCTAAACCTAACCCCAAATCTAAACCTAAAATCTAAACCTAACCCCAAATCTAAACCTAAAATCTAAACCTAACCCCAAATCTAAACCTAAAATCTAAACCTAACCCCAAATCTAAACCTAAAATCCAAACCTAACCCCAAATCTAAACCTAAAATCTAAACCTAACCCCAAATCTAAACCTAAAATCTAAACCTAAAATCTAAACCTAACCCCAAATCTAAACCTAAGCCCAAATCTAAACCTAAAATCTAAACCTAACCCCAAATCTAAACCTAAAATCTAAACCTAACCCCAAATCCAAACCTAAAATCTAAACCTAACCCCAAATCTAAACCTAAAATCTAAACCTAACCCCAAATCTAAACCTAAAATCTAAACCTAACCCCAAATCTAAACCTAAAATCTAAACCTAACCCCAAATCTAAACCTAAAATCTAAACCTAACCCCAAATCTAAACCTAACCCCAAATCTAAACCTAAAATCTAAACCTAACCCCAAATCTAAACCTAAAATCTAAACCTAACCCCAAATCTAAACCTAAAATCTAAACCTAACACCAAATCTAAACCTAAAATCTAAACCTAACCCCAAATCTAAACCTAAAATCTAAACCTAACCCCAAATCTAAACCTAAAATCTAAACCTAACCCCAAATCTAAACCTAACCCCAAATCTAAACCTAAAATCTAAACCTAACCCAAATCTAACCCTAACCCCAAATCTAAACCTAAAATCTAAACCTAACCCCAAATCTAAACCTAAAATCTAAACCTAACCCCAAGTCTAAACCTAACCCCAAATCTAAACCTAAAATCTAAACCTAACCCCAAATCTAAACCTAACCCCATATCTAAACCTAAAATCTAAACCTAACCCCAAATCTAAACCAAAAATCTAAACCTAACCCCAAATCTAAACCTAACCCCAAACCTAAACCTAAAATCTAAACCTAACCCCAAATCTAAACCTAACCCCAAATCTAAACCTAAAATCTAAACCTAACCCCAAATCTAAACCTAAAATCTAAACCTAACCCCAAATCTAAACCTAAAATCTAAACCTAAAATCTAAACCTAACCCCAAATCTAAACCTAAAATCTAAACCTAACCCCAAATCTAAACCTAAAATCTAAAACTAACCCCAAATCTAAACCTAAAATCTAAACCTAACCCCAAATCTAAACCTAAAATCTAAACCTAACCCCAAATCTAAACCTAACCCCAAATCTAAACCTAAAATCTAAACCTAACCCCAAATCTAAACCTAAAATCTAAACCTAACCCCAAGTCTAAACCTAACCCCAAATCTAAACCTAAAATCTAAACCTAACCCCAAATCTAAACCTAACCCCAAATATAAACCTAAAATCTAAACCTAACCCCAAATCTAAACCTAAAATCTAAACCTAACCCTAAATCTAAACCTAAAATCTAAACCTAACCCCAAATCTAAACCTAACCCCAAATCTAAACCTAACCCCAAATCTAAACCCAAATCTAAACCTAACCCCAAATCTAAACCTAAAATCTAAACCTAACCCCAAATCTAAACCTAAAATCTAAACCTAACCCCAAATCTAAACCTAACCCCAAATCTAAACCTAAAATCTAAACCTAACCCCAAATCTAAACCTAAAATCTAAACCTAACCCCAAATCTAAACCTAACCCCAAATCTAAACCTAAAATCTAAACCTAACCCCAAATCTAAACCTAAAATCTAAACCTAAAATCTAAACCTAACCCCAAATCTAAACCTAAGCCCAAATCTAAACCTAAAATCTAAACCTAACCCCAAATCTAAACCTAAAATCTAAACCTAACCCCAAATCCAAACCTAAAATCTAAACCTAACCCCAAATCTAAACCTAAAATCTAAACCTAACCCCAAATCTAAACCTAAAATCTAAACCTAACCCCAAATCTAAACCTAAAATCTAAACCTAACCCCAAATCTAAACCTAAAATCTAAACCTAACCCCAAATCTAAACCTAACCCCAAATCTAAACCTAAAATATAAACCTAACCCCAAATCTAAACCTAAAATCTAAACCTAACCCCAAATCTAAACCTAAAATCTAAACCTAACCCCAAATCTAAACCTAAAATCTAAACCTAACCCCAAATCTAAACCTAAAATCTAAACCTAACCCCAAATCTAAACGTAACCCCAAATCTAAACCTAAAATCTAAACCTAACCCCAAATCTAAACCTAACCCCAAATCTAAACCTAACCCCAAATCTAAACCTAACCCAAATCTAACCCTAACCCCAAATCTAAACCTAAAATCTAAACCTAACCCCAAATCTAAACCTAAAATCTAAACCTAACCCCAAGTCTAAACCTAACCCCAAATCTAAACCTAAAATCTAAACCTAACCCCAAATCTAAACCTAACCCCATATCTAAACCTAAAATCTAAACCTAACCCCAAATCTAAACCAAAAATCTAAACCTAACCCCAAATCTAAACCTAACCCCAAACCTAAACCTAAAATCTAAACCTAACCCCAAATCTAAACCTAACCCCAAATATAAACCTAAAATCTAAACCTAACCCCAAATCTAAACCTAAAATCTAAACCTAACCCCAAATCTAAACCTAAAATCTAAACCTAAAATCTAAACCTAACCCCAAATCTAAACCTAAAATCTAAACCTAACCCCAAATCTAAACCTAAAATCTAAACCTAACCCCAAATCTAAACCTAAAATCTAAACCTAACCCCAAATCTAAACCTAACCCCAAATCTAAACCTAAAATCTAAACCTAACCCCAAATCTAAACCTAAAATCTAAACCTAACCCCAAATCTAAACCTAACCCCAAATCTAAACCTAAAATCTAAACCTAACCCCAAATCTAAACCTAACCCCAAATATAAACCTAAAATCTAAACCTAACCCCAAATCTAAACCTAAAATCTAAACCTAACCCTAAATCTAAACCTAAAATCTAAACCTAACCCCAAATCTAAACCTAACCCCAAATCTAAACCCAAATCTAAACCTAACCCCAAATCTAAACCTAAAATCTAAACCTAACCCCAAATCTAAACCTAAAATCTAAACCTAACCCCAAATCTAAACCTAACCCCAAATCTAAACCTAAAATCTAAACCTAACCCCAAATCTAAACCTAACCCCAAATCTAAACCTAAAATCTAAACCTAACCCCAAATCTAAACCTAACCCCAAATCTAAACCTAAAATCTAAACCTAACCCCAAATCTAAACCTAAAATCTAAACCTAACCCCAAATCTAAACCTAAAATCTAAACCTAACCCCAAATCTAAAACTAAAATGTAAACCTAACCACAAATCTAAACCTAACCCCAAATCTAAACCTAAAATCTAAACCTAACCCCAAATCTAAACCTAAAATCTAAACCTAACCCCAAATCTAAACCTTAAATCTAAACCTAACCCCAAATCTAAACCTTAAATCTAAACCTAACCCCAAATCTAAACCTAAAATCTAAACCTAACCCCAAATCTAAACCTAAAATCTAAACCTAACCCCAAATCTAAACCTAAAATCTAAACCTAACCCCAAAACTAAACCTAACCCCAAATCCAAACCTAAAATCTAAACCTAACCCCAAATCTAAACCTAAAATCTAAACCTAACCCCAAATCTAAACCTAAAATCTAAACCTAACCCCAAATCTAAACCTAAAATCCAAACCTAACCCCAAATCTAAACCTAAAATCTAAACCTAACCCCAAATCTAAACCTAAAATCTAAACCTAAAATCTAAACCTAACCCCAAATCCAAACCTAAAATCTAAACCTAACCCCAAATCTAAACCTAACCCCAAATCTAAACCTAAAATCTAAACCTAACCCCAAATCTAAACCTAAAATCTAAACCTAACCCCAAATCTAAACCTAACCCCAAATCTAAACCTAAAATCTAAACCTAACCCCAAATCTAAACCTAAAATCTAAACCTAAAATCTAAACCTAACCCCAAATCTAAACCTAAAATCTAAACCTAACCCCAAATCTAAACCTAAAATCTAAGCCTAACCCCAAATCTAAACCTAAAATCTAAACCTAACCCCAAATCTAAACCTAAAATCTAAACCTAACCCCAAATCTAAACCTAAAATCCAAACCTAACCCCAAATCTAAACCTAAAATCTAAACCTAACCCCAAATCTAAACCTAAAATCTAAACCTAAAATCTAAACCTAACCCCAAATCTAACCCTAACCCCAAATCTAAACCTAAAATCTAAACCTAACCCCAAATCTAAACCTAACCCCAAATCTAAACCTAAAATCTAAACCTAACCCCAAATCTAAACCTAAAATCTAAACCTAACCCCAAATCTAAACCAAAAATCTAAACCTAACCCCAAATCTAAACCTAAAATCTAAACCTAACCCCAAATCTAAACCTAAAATCTAAACCTAACCCCAAATCTAAACCTAAAATCTAAACCTAAAATCTAAACCTAACCCCAAATCTAAACCTAAAATCTAAACCTAACCCCAAATCTAAAACTAACCCCAAATCTAAACCTAAAATATAAACCTAACCCCAAATATAAACCTAAAATCTAAACCTAACCCCAAATCTAAACCTAAAATCTAAAACTAACACCAAATCTAAACCTAAAATCTAAACCTAACCCCAAATCTAAACCTAAAATCTAAACCTAGCCCCAAATCTAAACCTAACCCCAAATCTAAACCTAAAATCTAAACCTAACCCCAAATCTAAACCTAAAATCTAAACCTAACCCCAAATCTAAAACTAACCCCAAATCTAAACCTAAAATATAAACCTAACCCCAAATATAAACCTAAAATCTAAACCTAACCCCAAATCTAAACCTAAAATCTAAAACTAACCCCAAATCTAAACCTAAAATCTAAACCTAACCCCAAATCTAAACCTAAAATCTAAACCTAACCCCAAATCTAAACCTAACCCCAAATCTAAACCTAAAATCTAAACCTAACCCCAAATCTAAACCTAAAATCTAAACCTAACCCCAAATCTAAACCTAACCCCAAATCTAAACCAAAAATCTAAACCTAACCCAAATCTAACCCTAACCCCAAATCTAAACCTAAAATCTAAACCTAACCCCAAATCTAAACCTAACCCCATATCTAAACCTAAAATCTAAACCTAACCCCAAATCTAAACCAAAAATCTAAACCTAACCCCAAATCTAAACCTAACCCCAAACCTAAACCTAAAATCTAAACCTAACCCCAAATCTAAACCTAACCCCAAATCTAAACCTAAAATCTAAACCTAACCCCAAATCTAAACCTAAAATCTAAACCTAACACCAAATCTAAACCTAAAATCTAAACCTAAAATCTAAACCTAACCCCAAATCTAAACCTAAAATCTAAACCTAACCCCAAATCTAAACCTAACCCCAAATCTAAACCTAAAATCTAAACCTAACCCCAAATCTAAACCTAAAATCTAAACCTAACCCCAAATCTAAACCTAAAATCTAAACCTAACCCCAAATCTAAACCTAAAATATAAACCTAAAATCTAAACCTAACCCCAAATCTAAACCTAAAATCTAAACCTGACCCCAAATCTAAACCTAACCCCAAATCTAAACCTAAAATCTAAACCTAACCCCAAATCTAAACCTAACCCCAAATCTAAACCGAAAATCTAAACCTAACCCCAAATCTAAACCTAAAATCTAAACCTAACCCCAAATCTAAACCTAACCCCAAATCTAAACCTAAAATCTAAACCTAACCCCAAATCTAAACCTAAAATCTGAACCTAACCCCAAATCTAAACCTAAAATCTAAACCTAACCCCAAATCTAAACCTAAAATCTAAACCTAACCCCAAATCTAAACCTAAAATGTAAACCTAACCACAAATCTAAACCTAACCCCAAATCTAAACCTAAAATCTAAACCTAACCCCAAATCTAAACCTAAAATCTAAACCTAACCCCAAATCTAAACCTAAAATCTAAACCTAACCCCAAATCTAAACCTAAAATCTAAACCTAACCCCAAATCTAAACCTAAAATCTAAACCTAAAATCTAAACCTAACCCCAAATCTAAACCTAAAATCTAAACCTAACCCCAAATCTGAAACCCAAATCCAAACCTAAAATCTAAACCTAACCCCAAATCTAAACCTAAAATCTAAACCTAACCCCAAATCTAAACCTAAAATCTAAACCTAACCCCAAATCTAAACCTAAAATCTAAACCTAACCCCAAATCTAAACCTAAAATCCAAACCTAACCCCAAATCTAAACCTAAAATCTAAACCTAACCCCAAATCTAAACCTAAAATCTAAACCTAAAATCTAAACCTAACCCCAAATCTAAACCTAAGCCCAAATCTAAACCTAAAATCTAAACCTAACCCCAAATCTAAACCTAAAATCTAAACCTAACCCCAAATCCAAACCTAAAATCTAAACCTAACCCCAAATCTAAACCTAAAATCTAAACCTAACCCCAAATCTAAACCTAAAATCTAAACCTAACCCCAAATCTAAACCTAAAATCTAAACCTAACCCCAAATCTAAACCTAAAATCTAAACCTAACCCCAAATCTAAACCTAACCCCAAATCTAAACCTAAAATATAAACCTAACCCCAAATCTAAACCTAAAATCTAAACCTAACCCCAAATCTAAACCTAAAATCTAAACCTAACCCCAAATCTAAACCTAAAATCTAAACCTAACCCCAAATCTAAACCTAAAATCTAAACCTAACCCCAAATCTAAACCTAACCCCAAATCTAAACCTAAAATCTAAACCTAACCCCAAATCTAAACCTAAAATCTAAACCTAACCCCAAATCTAAACCTAACCCCAAATCTAAACCTAAAATCTAAACCTAACCCAAATCTAACCCTAACCCCAAATCTAAACCTAAAATCTAAACCTAACCCCAAATCTAAACCTAAAATCTAAACCTAACCCCAAGTCTAAACCTAACCCCAAATCTAAACCTAAAATCTAAACCTAACCCCAAATCTAAACCTAACCCCATATCTAAACCTAAAATCTAAACCTAACCCCAAATCTAAACCAAAAATCTAAACCTAACCCCAAATCTAAACCTAACCCCAAACCTAAACCTAAAATCTAAACCTAACCCCAAATCTAAACCTAACCCCAAATATAAACCTAAAATCTAAACCTAACCCCAAATCTAAACCTAAAATCTAAACCTAACCCCAAATCTAAACCTAAAATCTAAACCTAAAATCTAAACCTAACCCCAAATCTAAACCTAAAATCTAAACCTAACCCCAAATCTAAACCTAAAATCTAAAACTAACCCCAAATCTAAACCTAAAATCTAAACCTAACCCCAAATCTAAACCTAAAATCTAAACCTAACCCCAAATCTAAACCTAACCCCAAATCTAAACCTAAAATCTAAACCTAACCCCAAATCTAAACCTAAAATCTAAACCTAACCCCAAATCTAAACCTAACCCCAAATCTAAACCTAAAATCTAAACCTAACCCCAAATCTAAACCTAACCCCAAATATAAACCTAAAATCTAAACCTAACCCCAAATCTAAACCTAAAATCTAAACCTAACCCTAAATCTAAACCTAAAATCTAAACCTAACCCCAAATCTAAACCTAACCCCAAATCTAAACCTAACCCCAAATCTAAACCCAAATCTAAACCTAACCCCAAATCTAAACCTAAAATCTAAACCTAACCCCAAATCTAAACCTAAAATCTAAACCTAACCCCAAATCTAAACCTAACCCCAAATCTAAACCTAAAATCTAAACCTAACCCCAAATCTAAACCTAACCCCAAATCTAAACCTAAAATCTAAACCTAACCCCAAATCTAAACCTAACCCCAAATCTAAACCTAAAATCTAAACCTAACCCCAAATCTAAACCTAAAATCTAAACCTAACCCCAAATCTAAACCTAAAATCTAAACCTAACCCCAAATCTAAAACTAAAATGTAAACCTAACCACAAATCTAAACCTAACCCCAAATCTAAACCTAAAATCTAAACCTAACCCCAAATCTAAACCTAAAATCTAAACCTAACCCCAAATCTAAACCTTAAATCTAAACCTAACCCCAAATCTAAACCTTAAATCTAAACCTAACCCCAAATCTAAACCTAAAATCTAAACCTAACCCCAAATCTAAACCTAAAATCTAAACCTAACCCCAAATCTAAACCTAAAATCTAAACCTAACCCCAAATCTAAACCTAACCCCAAATCCAAACCTAAAATCTAAACCTAACCCCAAATCTAAACCTAAAATCTAAACCTAACCCCAAATCTAAACCTAAAATCTAAACCTAACCCCAAATCTAATCCTAAAATCCAAACCTAACCCCAAATCTAAACCTAAAATCTAAACCTAACCCCAAATCTAAACCTAAAATCTAAACCTAAAATCTAAACCTAACCCCAAATCTAAACCTAAGCCCAAATCTAAACCTAAAATCTAAACCTAACCCCAAATCTAAACCTAACCCCAAATCTAAACCTAAAATCTAAACCTAACCCCAAATCTAAACCTAAAATCTAAACCTAACCCCAAATCTAAACCTAACCCCAAATCTAAACCTAAAATCTAAACCTAACCCCAAATCTAAACCTAAAATCTAAACCTAACCCCAAATCTAAACCTAACCCCAAATCTAAACCTAAAATCTAAACCTAACCCCAAATCTAAACCTAAAATCTAAACCTAAAATCTAAACCTAACCCCAAATCTAAACCTAACCCCAAATCTAAACCTAAAATCTAAACCTAACCCCAAATCTAAACCTAAAATCTAAACCTAACCCCAAATCTAAACCTAAAATCTAAACCTAACCCCAAATCTAAACCTAACCCCAAATCTAAACCTAAAATCTAAACCTAACCCCAAATCTAAACCTAAAATCTAAACCTAACCCCAAATCTAAACCTAACCCCAAATCTAAACCTAAAATCTAAACCTAACCCAAATCTAACCCTAACCCCAAATCTAAACCTAAAATCTAAACCTAACCCCAAATCTAAACCTAAAATCTAAACCTAACCCCAAGTCTAAACCTAACCCCAAATCTAAACCTAAAATCTAAACCTAACCCCAAATCTAAACCTAACCCCATATCTAAACCTAAAATCTAAACCTAACCCCAAATCTAAACCAAAAATCTAAACCTAACCCCAAATCTAAACCTAACCCCAAACCTAAACCTAAAATCTAAACCTAACCCCAAATCTAAACCTAACCCCAAATATAAACCTAAAATCTAAACCTAACCCCAAATCTAAACCTAAAATCTAAACCTAACCCCAAATCTAAACCTAAAATCTAAACCTAAAATCTAAACCTAACCCCAAATCTAAACCTAAAATCTAAACCTAACCCCAAATCTAAACCTAAAATCTAAAACTAACCCCAAATCTAAACCTAAAATCTAAACCTAACCCCAAATCTAAACCTAAAATCTAAACCTAACCCCAAATCTAAACCTAACCCCAAATCTAAACCTAAAATCTAAACCTAACCCCAAATCTAAACCTAAAATCTAAACCTAACCCCAAATCTAAACCTAACCCCAAATCTAAACCTAAAATCTAAACCTAACCCCAAATCTAAACCTAACCCCAAATATAAACCTAAAATCTAAACCTAACCCCAAATCTAAACCTAAAATCTAAACCTAACCCTAAATCTAAACCTAAAATCTAAACCTAACCCCAAATCTAAACCTAACCCCAAATCTAAACCCAAATCTAAACCTAACCCCAAATCTAAACCTAAAATCTAAACCTAACCCCAAATCTAAACCTAAAATCTAAACCTAACCCCAAATCTAAACCTAACCCCAAATCTAAACCTAAAATCTAAACCTAACCCCAAATCTAAACCTAACCCCAAATCTAAACCTAAAATCTAAACCTAACCCCAAATCTAAACCTAACCCCAAATCTAAACCTAAAATCTAAACCTAACCCCAAATCTAAACCTAAAATCTAAACCTAACCCCAAATCTAAACCTAAAATCTAAACCTAACCCCAAATCTAAAACTAAAATGTAAACCTAACCACAAATCTAAACCTAACCCCAAATCTAAACCTAAAATCTAAACCTAACCCCAAATCTAAACCTAAAATCTAAACCTAATCCCAAATCTAAACCTTAAATCTAAACCTAACCCCAAATCTAAACCTTAAATCTAAACCTAACCCCAAATCTAAACCTAAAATCTAAACCTAACCCCAAATCTAAACCTAAAATCTAAACCTAACCCCAAATCTAAACCTAAAATCTAAACCTAACCCCAAATCTAAACCTAACCCCAAATCCAAACCTAAAATCTAAACCTAACCCCAAATCTAAACCTAAAATCTAAACCTAACCCCAAATCTAAACCTAAAATCTAAACCTAACCCCAAATCTAAACCTAAAATCCAAACCTAACCCCAAATCTAAACCTAAAATCTAAACCTAACCCCAAATCTAAACCTAAAATCTAAACCTAAAATCTAAACCTAACCCCAAATCCAAACCTAAAATCTAAACCTAACCCCAAATCTAAACCTAACCCCAAATCTAAACCTAAAATCTAAACCTAACCCCAAATCTAAACCTAAAATCTAAACCTACCCCAAATCTAAACCTAACCCCAAATCTAAACCTAAAATCTAAACCTAACCCCAAATCTAAACCTAAAATCTAAACCTAAAATCTAAACCTAACCCCAAATCTAAACCTAAAATCTAAACCTAACCCCAAATCTAAACCTAAAATCTAAGCCTAACCCCAAATCTAAACCTAAAATCTAAACCTAACCCCAAATCTAAACCTAAAATCTAAACCTAACCCCAAATCTAAACCTAAAATCCAAACCTAACCCCAAATCTAAACCTAAAATCTAAACCTAACCCCAAATCTAAACCTAAAATCTAAACCTAAAATCTAAACCTAACCCCAAATCTAACCCTAACCCCAAATCTAAACCTAAAATCTAAACCTAACCCCAAATCTAAACCTAACCCCAAATCTAAACCTAAAATCTAAACCTAACCCCAAATCTAAACCTAAAATCTAAACCTAACCCCAAATCTAAACCAAAAATCTAAACCTAACCCCAAATCTAAACCTAAAATCTAAACCTAACCCCAAATCTAAACCTAAAATCTAAACCTAACCCCAAATCTAAACCTAAAATCTAAACCTAAAATCTAAACCTAACCCCAAATCTAAACCTAAAATCTAAACCTAACCCCAAATCTAAAACTAACCCCAAATCTAAACCTAAAATATAAACCTAACCCCAAATATAAACCTAAAATCTAAACCTAACCCCAAATCTAAACCTAAAATCTAAAACTAACCCCAAATCTAAACCTAAAATCTAAACCTAACCCCAAATCTAAACCTAAAATCTAAACCTAACCCCAAATCTAAACCTAACCCCAAATCTAAACCTAAAATCTAAACCTAACCCCAAATCTAAACCTAAAATCTAAACCTAACCCCAAATCTAAAACTAACCCCAAATCTAAACCTAAAATATAAACCTAACCCCAAATATAAACCTAAAATCTAAACCTAACCCCAAATCTAAACCTAAAATCTAAAACTAACCCCAAATCTAAACCTAAAATCTAAACCTAACCCCAAATCTAAACCTAAAATCTAAACCTAACCCCAAATCTAAACCTAACCCCAAATCTAAACCTAAAATCTAAACCTAACCCCAAATCTAAACCTAAAATCTAAACCTAACCCCAAATCTAAACCTAACCCCAAATCTAAACCAAAAATCTAAACCTAACCCAAATCTAACCCTAACCCCAAATCTAAACCTAAAATCTAAACCTAACCCCAAATCTAAACCTAAAATCTAAACCTAACCCCAAGTCTAAACCTAACCCCAAATCTAAACCTAAAATCTAAACCTAACCCCAAATCTAAACCTAACCCCATATCTAAACCTAAAATCTAAACCTAACCCCAAATCTAAACCAAAAATCTAAACCTAACCCCAAATCTAAACCTAACCCCAAACCTAAACCTAAAATCTAAACCTAACCCCAAATCTAAACCTAACCCCAAATCTAAACCTAAAATCTAAACCTAACCCCAAATCTAAACCTAAAATCTAAACCTAACACCAAATCTAAACCTAAAATCTAAACCTAAAATCTAAACCTAACCCCAAATCTAAACCTAAAATCTAAACCTAACCCCAAATCTAAACCTAACCCCAAATCTAAACCTAAAATCTAAACCTAACCCCAAATCTAAACCTAAAATCTAAACCTAACCCCAAATCTAAACCTAAAATCTAAACCTAACCCCAAATCTAAACCTAAAATATAAACCTAAAATCTAAACCTAACCCCAAATCTAAACCTAAAATCTAAACCTGACCCCAAATCTAAACCTAACCCCAAATCTAAACCTAAAATCTAAACCTAACCCCAAATCTAAACCGAAAATCTAAACCTAACCCCAAATCTAAACCTAAAATCTAAACCTAACCCCAAATCTAAACCTAACCCCAAATCTAAACCTAAAATCTAAACCTAACCCCAAATCTAAACCTAAAATCTGAACCTAACCCCAAATCTAAACCTAAAATCTAAACCTAACCCCAAATCTAAACCTAAAATCTAAACCTAACCCCAAATCTAAACCTAAAATGTAAACCTAACCACAAATCTAAACCTAACCCCAAATCTAAACCTAAAATCTAAACCTAACCCCAAATCTAAACCTAAAATCTAAACCTAACCCCAAATCTAAACCTAAAATCTAAACCTAACCCCAAATCTAAACCTAAAATCTAAACCTAACCCCAAATCTAAACCTAAAATCAAAACCTAAAATCTAAACCTAACCCCAAATCTAAACCTAAGCCCAAATCTAAACCTAAAATCTAAACCTAACCCCAAATCTAAACCTAAAATCTAAACCTAACCCCAAATCCAAACCTAAAATCTAAACCTAACCCCAAATCTAAACCTAAAATCTAAACCTAACCCCAAATCTAAACCTAAAATCTAAACCTAACCCCAAATCTAAACCTAAAATCTAAACCTAACCCCAAATCTAAACCTAAAATCTAAACCTAACCCCAAATCTAAACCTAACCCCAAATCTAAACCTAAAATATAAACCTAACCCCAAATCTAAACCTAAAATCTAAACCTAACCCCAAATCTAAACCTAAAATCTAAACCTAACCCCAAATCTAAACCAAAAATCTAAACCTAACCCCAAATCTAAACCTAAAATCTAAACCTAACCCCAAATCTAAACCTAACCCCAAATCTAAACCTAAAATCTAAACCTAACCCCAAATCTAAACCTAAAATCTAAACCTAACCCCAAATCTAAACCTAACCCCAAATCTAAACCTAAAATCTAAACCTAACCCAAATCTAACCCTAACCCCAAATCTAAACCTAAAATCTAAACCTAACCCCAAATCTAAACCTAAAATCTAAACCTAACCCCAAGTCTAAACCTAACCCCAAATCTAAACCTAAAATCTAAACCTAACCCCAAATCTAAACCTAACCCCATATCTAAACCTAAAATCTAAACCTAACCCCAAATCTAAACCAAAAATCTAAACCTAACCCCAAATCTAAACCTAACCCCAAACCTAAACCTAAAATCTAAACCTAACCCCAAATCTAAACCTAACCCCAAATATAAACCTAAAATCTAAACCTAACCCCAAATCTAAACCTAAAATCTAAACCTAACCCCAAATCTAAACCTAAAATCTAAACCTAAAATCTAAACCTAACCCCAAATCTAAACCTAAAATCTAAACCTAACCCCAAATCTAAACCTAAAATCTAAAACTAACCCCAAATCTAAACCTAAAATCTAAACCTAACCCCAAATCTAAACCTAAAATCTAAACCTAACCCCAAATCTAAACCTAACCCCAAATCTAAACCTAAAATCTAAACCTAACCCCAAATCTAAACCTAAAATCTAAACCTAACCCCAAATCTAAACCTAACCCCAAATCTAAACCTAAAATCTAAACCTAACCCCAAATCTAAACCTAACCCCAAATATAAACCTAAAATCTAAACCTAACCCCAAATCTAAACCTAAAATCTAAACCTAACCCTAAATCTAAACCTAAAATCTAAACCTAACCCCAAATCTAAACCTAACCCCAAATCTAAACCTAACCCCAAATCTAAACCCAAATCTAAACCTAACCCCAAATCTAAACCTAAAATCTAAACCTAACCCCAAATCTAAACCTAAAATCTAAACCTAACCCCAAATCTAAACCTAACCCCAAATCTAAACCTAAAATCTAAACCTAACCCCAAATCTAAACCTAACCCCAAATCTAAACCTAAAATCTAAACCTAACCCCAAATCTAAACCTAACCCCAAATCTAAACCTAAAATCTAAACCTAACCCCAAATCTAAACCTAAAATCTAAACCTAACCCCAAATCTAAACCTAAAATCTAAACCTAACCCCAAATCTAAAACTAAAATGTAAACCTAACCACAAATCTAAACCTAACCCCAAATCTAAACCTAAAATCTAAACCTAACCCCAAATCTAAACCTAAAATCTAAACCTAACCCCAAATCTAAACCTTAAATCTAAACCTAACCCCAAATCTAAACCTTAAATCTAAACCTAACCCCAAATCTAAACCTAAAATCTAAACCTAACCCCAAATCTAAACCTAAAATCTAAACCTAACCCCAAATCTAAACCTAAAATCTAAACCTAACCCCAAATCTAAACCTAACCCCAAATCCAAACCTAAAATCTAAACCTAACCCCAAATCTAAACCTAAAATCTAAACCTAACCCCAAATCTAAACCTAAAATCTAAACCTAACCCCAAATCTAATCCTAAAATCCAAACCTAACCCCAAATCTAAACCTAAAATCTAAACCTAACCCCAAATCTAAACCTAAAATCTAAACCTAAAATCTAAACCTAACCCCAAATCTAAACCTAAGCCCAAATCTAAACCTAAAATCTAAACCTAACCCCAAATCTAAACCTAACCCCAAATCTAAACCTAAAATCTAAACCTAACCCCAAATCCAAACCTAAAATCTAAACCTAACCCCAAATCTAAACCTAACCCCAAATCTAAACCTAAAATCTAAACCTAACCCCAAATCTAAACCTAAAATCTAAACCTAACCCCAAATCTAAACCTAACCCCAAATCTAAACCTAAAATCTAAACCTAACCCCAAATCTAAACCTAAAATCTAAACCTAAAATCTAAACCTAACCCCAAATCTAAACCTAAAATCTAAACCTAACCCCAAATCTAAACCTAAAATCTAAGCCTAACCCCAAATCTAAACCTAAAATCTAAACCTAACCCCAAATCTAAACCTAAAATCTAAACCTAACCCCAAATCTAAACCTAAAATCCAAACCTAACCCCAAATCTAAACCTAAAATCTAAACCTAACCCCAAATCTAAACCTAAAATCTAAACCTAAAATCTAAACCTAACCCCAAATCTAACCCTAACCCCAAATCTAAACCTAAAATCTAAACCTAACCCCAAATCTAAACCTAACCCCAAATCTAAACCTAAAATCTAAACCTAACCCCAAATCTAAACCTAAAATCTAAACCTAACACCAAATCTAAACCAAAAATCTAAACCTAACCCCAAATCTAAACCTAAAATCTAAACCTAACCCCAAATCTAAACCTAAAATCTAAACCTAAAATCTAAACCTAACCCCAAATCTAAACCTAAAATCTAAACCTAACCCCAAATCTAAAACTAACCCCAAATCTAAACCTAAAATATAAACCTAAGCCCAAATATAAACCTAAAATCTAAACCTAACCCCAAATCTAAACCTAAAATCTAAAACTAACCCCAAATCTAAACCTAAAATCTAAACCTAACCCCAAATCTAAACCTAAAATCTAAACCTAACCCCAAATCTAAACCTAACCCCAAATCTAAACCTAAAATCTAAACCTAACCCCAAATCTAAACCTAAAATCTAAACCTAACCCCAAATCTAAACCTAACCCCAAATCTAAACCAAAAATCTAAACCTAACCCAAATCTAACCCTAACCCCAAATCTAAACCTAAAATCTAAACCTAACCCCAAATCTAAACCTAAAATCTAAACCTAACCCCAAGTCTAAACCTAACCCCAAATCTAAACCTAAAATCTAAACCTAACCCCAAATCTAAACCTAACCCCATATCTAAACCTAAAATCTAAACCTAACCCCAAATCTAAACCAAAAATCTAAACCTAACCCCAAATCTAAACCTAACCCCAAACCTAAACCTAAAATCTAAACCTAACCCCAAATCTAAACCTAACCCCAAATCTAAACCTAAAATCTAAACCTAACCCCAAATCTAAACCTAAAATCTAAACCTAACACCAAATCTAAACCTAAAATCTAAACCTAAAATCTAAACCTAACCCCAAATCTAAACCTAAAATCTAAACCTAACCCCAAATCTAAACCTAACCCCAAATCTAAACCTAAAATCTAAACCTAACCCCAAATCTAAACCTAAAATCTAAACCTAACCCCAAATCTAAACCTAAAATCTAAACCTAACCCCAAATCTAAACCTAAAATATAAACCTAAAATCTAAACCTAACCCCAAATCTAAACCTAAAATCTAAACCTGACCCCAAATCTAAACCTAACCCCAAATCTAAACCTAAAATCTAAACCTAACCCCAAATCTAAACCTAACCCCAAATCTAAACCTAAAATCTAAACCTAACCCCAAATCTAAACCTAAAATGTAAACCTAACCCCAAATCTAAACCTAACCCCAAATCTAAACCTAAAATCTAAACCTAACCCCAAATCTAAACCTAAAATCTGAACCTAACCCCAAATCTAAACCTAAAATCTAAACCTAACCCCAAATCTAAACCTAAAATCTAAACCTAACCCCAAATCTAAACCTAAAATGTAAACCTAACCACAAATCTAAACCTAACCCCAAATCTAAACCTAAAATCTAAACCTAACCCCAAATCTAAACCTAAAATCTAAACCTAACCCCAAATCTAAACCTAAAATCTAAACCTAACCCCAAATCTAAACCTAAAATCTAAACCTAACCCCAAATCTAAACCTAAAATCTAAACCTAAAATCTAAACCTAACCCCAAATCTAAACCTAAAATCTAAACCTAACCCCAAATCTGAAACCCAAATCCAAACCTAAAATCTAAACCTAACCCCAAATCTAAACCTAAAATCTAAACCTAACCCCAAATCTAAACCTAAAATCTAAACCTAACCCCAAATCTAAACCTAAAATCTAAACCTAACCCCAAATCTAAACCTAAAATCCAAACCTAACCCCAAATCTAAACCTAAAATCTAAACCTAACCCCAAATCTAAACCTAAAATCTAAACCTAAAATCTAAACCTAACCCCAAATCTAAACCTAAGCCCAAATCTAAACCTAAAATCTAAACCTAACCCCAAATCTAAACCTAAAATCTAAACCTAACCCCAAATCCAAACCTAAAATCTAAACCTAACCCCAAATCTAAACCTAAAATCTAAACCTAACCCCAAATCTAAACCTAAAATCTAAACCTAACCCCAAATCTAAACCTAAAATCTAAACCTAACCCCAAATCTAAACCTAAAATCTAAACCTAACCCCAAATCTAAACCTAACCCCAAATCTAAACCTAAAATATAAACCTAACCCCAAATCTAAACCTAAAATCTAAACCTAACCCCAAATCTAAACCTAAAATCTAAACCTAACCCCAAATCTAAACCTAAAATCTAAACCTAACCCCAAATCTAAACCTAAAATCTAAACCTAACCCCAAATCTAAACCTAACCCCAAATCTAAACCTAAAATCTAAACCTAACCCCAAATCTAAACCTAAAATCTAAACCTAACCCCAAATCTAAACCTAACCCCAAATCTAAACCTAAAATCTAAACCTAACCCAAATCTAACCCTAACCCCAAATCTAAACCTAAAATCTAAACCTAACCCCAAATCTAAACCTAAAATCTAAACCTAACCCCAAGTCTAAACCTAACCCCAAATCTAAACCTAAAATCTAAACCTAACCCCAAATCTAAACCTAACCCCAAATCTAAACCTAAAATCTAAACCTAACCCCAAATCTAAACCTAACCCCAAATATAAACCTAAAATCTAAACCTAACCCCAAATCTAAACCTAAAATCTAAACCTAACCCTAAATCTAAACCTAAAATCTAAACCTAACCCCAAATCTAAACCTAACCCCAAATCTAAACCCAAATCTAAACCTAACCCCAAATCTAAACCTAAAATCTAAACCTAACCCCAAATCTAAACCTAAAATCTAAACCTAACCCCAAATCTAAACCTAACCCCAAATCTAAACCTAAAATCTAAACCTAACCCCAAATCTAAACCTAACCCCAAATCTAAACCTAAAATCTAAACCTAACCCCAAATCTAAACCTAACCCCAAATCTAAACCTAAAATCTAAACCTAACCCCAAATCTAAACCTAAAATCTAAACCTAACCCCAAATCTAAACCTAAAATCTAAACCTAACCCCAAATCTAAAACTAAAATGTAAACCTAACCACAAATCTAAACCTAACCCCAAATCTAAACCTAAAATCTAAACCTAACCCCAAATCTAAACCTAAAATCTAAACCTAACCCCAAATCTAAACCTTAAATCTAAACCTAACCCCAAATCTAAACCTTAAATCTAAACCTAACCCCAAATCTAAACCTAAAATCTAAACCTAACCCCAAATCTAAACCTAAAATCTAAACCTAACCCCAAATCTAAACCTAAAATCTAAACCTAACCCCAAATCTAAACCTAACCCCAAATCCAAACCTAAAATCTAAACCTAACCCCAAATCTAAACCTAAAATCTAAACCTAACCCCAAATCTAAACCTAAAATCTAAACCTAACCCCAAATCTAAACCTAAAATCCAAACCTAACCCCAAATCTAAACCTAAAATCTAAACCTAACCCCAAATCTAAACCTAAAATCTAAACCTAAAATCTAAACCTAACCCAAATCCAAACCTAAAATCTAAACCTAACCCCAAATCTAAACCTAACCCCAAATCTAAACCTAAAATCTAAACCTAACCCCAAATCTAAACCTAAAATCTAAACCTAACCCCAAATCTAAACCTAACCCCAAATCTAAACCTAAAATCTAAACCTAACCCCAAATCTAAACCTAAAATCTAAACCTAAAATCTAAACCTAACCCCAAATCTAAACCTAAAATCTAAACCTAACCCCAAATCTAAACCTAAAATCTAAGCCTAACCCCAAATCTAAACCTAAAATCTAAACTAACCCCAAATCTAAACCTAAAATCTAAACCTAACCCCAAATCTAAACCTAAAATCCAAACCTAACCCCAAATCTAAACCTAAAATCTAAACCTAACCCCAAATCTAAACCTAAAATCTAAACCTAAAATCTAAACCTAACCCCAAATCTAACCCTAACCCCAAATCTAAACCTAAAATCTAAACCTAACCCCAAATCTAAACCTAACCCCAAATCTAAACCTAAAATCTAAACCTAACCCCAAATCTAAACCTAAAATCTAAACCTAACCCCAAATCTAAACCAAAAATCTAAACCTAACCCCAAATCTAAACCTAAAATCTAAACCTAACCCCAAATCTAAACCTAAAATCTAAACCTAACCCCAAATCTAAACCTAAAATCTAAACCTAAAATCTAAACCTAACCCCAAATCTAAACCTAAAATCTAAACCTAACCCCAAATCTAAAACTAACCCCAAATCTAAACCTAAAATATAAACCTAACCCCAAATATAAACCTAAAATCTAAACCTAACCCCAAATCTAAACCTAAAATCTAAAACTAACCCCAAATCTAAACCTAAAATCTAAACCTAACCCCAAATCTAAACCTAAAATCTAAACCTAACCCCAAATCTAAACCTAACCCCAAATCTAAACCTAAAATCTAAACCTAACCCCAAATCTAAACCTAAAATCTAAACCTAACCCCAAATCTAAAACTAACCCCAAATCTAAACCTAAAATATAAACCTAACCCCAAATATAAACCTAAAATCTAAACCTAACCCCAAATCTAAACCTAAAATCTAAAACTAACCCCAAATCTAAACCTAAAATCTAAACCTAACCCCAAATCTAAACCTAAAATCTAAACCTAACCCCAAATCTAAACCTAACCCCAAATCTAAACCTAAAATCTAAACCTAACCCCAAATCTAAACCTAAAATCTAAACCTAACCCCAAATCTAAACCTAACCCCAAATCTAAACCAAAAATCTAAACCTAACCCAAATCTAACCCTAACCCCAAATCTAAACCTAAAATCTAAACCTAACCCCAAATCTAAACCTAAAATCTAAACCTAACCCCAAGTCTAAACCTAACCCCAAATCTAAACCTAAAATCTAAACCTAACCCCAAATCTAAACCTAACCCCATATCTAAACCTAAAATCTAAACCTAACCCCAAATCTAAACCAAAAATCTAAACCTAACCCCAAATCTAAACCTAACCCCAAACCTAAACCTAAAATCTAAACCTAACCCCAAATCTAAACCTAACCCCAAATCTAAACCTAAAATCTAAACCTAACCCCAAATCTAAACCTAAAATCTAAACCTAACACCAAATCTAAACCTAAAATCTAAACCTAAAATCTAAACCTAACCCCAAATCTAAACCTAAAATCTAAACCTAACCCCAAATCTAAACCTAACCCCAAATCTAAACCTAAAATCTAAACCTAACCCCAAATCTAAACCTAAAATCTAAACCTAACCCCAAATCTAAACCTAAAATCTAAACCTAACCCCAAATCTAAACCTAAAATATAAACCTAAAATCTAAACCTAACCCCAAATCTAAACCTAAAATCTAAACCTGACCCCAAATCTAAACCTAACCCCAAATCTAAACCTAAAATCTAAACCTAACCCCAAATCTAAACCTAACCCCAAATCTAAACCGAAAATCTAAACCTAACCCCAAATCTAAACCTAAAATCTAAACCTAACCCCAAATCTAAACCTAACCCCAAATCTAAACCTAAAATCTAAACCTAACCCCAAATCTAAACCTAAAATCTGAACCTAACCCCAAATCTAAACCTAAAATCTAAACCTAACCCCAAATCTAAACCTAAAATCTAAACCTAACCCCAAATCTAAACCTAAAATGTAAACCTAACCACAAATCTAAACCTAACCCCAAATCTAAACCTAAAATCTAAACCTAACCCCAAATCTAAACCTAAAATCTAAACCTAACCCCAAATCTAAACCTAAAATCTAAACCTAACCCCAAATCTAAACCTAAAATCTAAACCTAACCCCAAATCTAAACCTAAAATCTAAACCTAAAATCTAAACCTAACCCCAAATCTAAACCTAAAATCTAAACCTAACCCCAAATCTGAAACCCAAATCCAAACCTAAAATCTAAACCTAACCCCAAATCTAAACCTAAAATCTAAACCTAACCCCAAATCTAAACCTAAAATCTAAACCTAACCCCAAATCTAAACCTAAAATCTAAACCTAACCCCAAATCTAAACCTAAAATCCAAACCTAACCCCAAATCTAAACCTAAAATCTAAACCTAACCCCAAATCTAAACCTAAAATCTAAACCTAAAATCTAAACCTAACCCCAAATCTAAACCTAAGCCCAAATCTAAACCTAAAATCTAAACCTAACCCCAAATCTAAACCTAAAATCTAAACCTAACCCCAAATCCAAACCTAAAATCTAAACCTAACCCCAAATCTAAACCTAAAATCTAAACCTAACCCCAAATCTAAACCTAAAATCTAAACCTAACCCCAAATCTAAACCTAAAATCTAAACCTAACCCCAAATCTAAACCTAAAATCTAAACCTAACCCCAAATCTAAACCTAACCCCAAATCTAAACCTAAAATATAAACCTAACCCCAAATCTAAACCTAAAATCTAAACCTAACCCCAAATCTAAACCTAAAATCTAAACCTAACCCCAAATCTAAACCTAAAATCTAAACCTAACCCCAAATCTAAACCTAAAATCTAAACCTAACCCCAAATCTAAACCTAACCCCAAATCTAAACCTAAAATCTAAACCTAACCCCAAATCTAAACCTAAAATCTAAACCTAACCCCAAATCTAAACCTAACCCCAAATCTAAACCTAAAATCTAAACCTAACCCAAATCTAACCCTAACCCCAAATCTAAACCTAAAATCTAAACCTAACCCCAAATCTAAACCTAAAATCTAAACCTAACCCCAAGTCTAAACCTAACCCCAAATCTAAACCTAAAATCTAAACCTAACCCCAAATCTAAACCTAACCCCATATCTAAACCTAAAATCTAAACCTAACCCCAAATCTAAACCAAAAATCTAAACCTAACCCCAAATCTAAACCTAACCCCAAACCTAAACCTAAAATCTAAACCTAACCCCAAATCTAAACCTAACCCCAAATATAAACCTAAAATCTAAACCTAACCCCAAATCTAAACCTAAAATCTAAACCTAACCCCAAATCTAAACCTAAAATCTAAACCTAAAATCTAAACCTAACCCCAAATCTAAACCTAAAATCTAAACCTAACCCCAAATCTAAACCTAAAATCTAAAACTAACCCCAAATCTAAACCTAAAATCTAAACCTAACCCCAAATCTAAACCTAAAATCTAAACCTAACCCCAAATCTAAACCTAACCCCAAATCTAAACCTAAAATCTAAACCTAACCCCAAATCTAAACCTAAAATCTAAACCTAACCCCAAATCTAAACCTAACCCCAAATCTAAACCTAAAATCTAAACCTAACCCCAAATCTAAACCTAACCCCAAATATAAACCTAAAATCTAAACCTAACCCCAAATCTAAACCTAAAATCTAAACCTAACCCTAAATCTAAACCTAAAATCTAAACCTAACCCCAAATCTAAACCTAACCCCAAATCTAAACCTAACCCCAAATCTAAACCCAAATCTAAACCTAACCCCAAATCTAAACCTAAAATCTAAACCTAACCCCAAATCTAAACCTAAAATCTAAACCTAACCCCAAATCTAAACCTAACCCCAAATCTAAACCTAAAATCTAAACCTAACCCCAAATCTAAACCTAACCCCAAATCTAAACCTAAAATCTAAACCTAACCCCAAATCTAAACCTAACCCCAAATCTAAACCTAAAATCTAAACCTAACCCCAAATCTAAACCTAAAATCTAAACCTAACCCCAAATCTAAACCTAAAATCTAAACCTAACCCCAAATCTAAAACTAAAATGTAAACCTAACCACAAATCTAAACCTAACCCCAAATCTAAACCTAAAATCTAAACCTAACCCCAAATCTAAACCTAAAATCTAAACCTAACCCCAAATCTAAACCTTAAATCTAAACCTAACCCCAAATCTAAACCTTAAATCTAAACCTAACCCCAAATCTAAACCTAAAATCTAAACCTAACCCCAAATCTAAACCTAAAATCTAAACCTAACCCCAAATCTAAACCTAAAATCTAAACCTAACCCCAAATCTAAACCTAACCCCAAATCCAAACCTAAAATCTAAACCTAACCCCAAATCTAAACCTAAAATCTAAACCTAACCCCAAATCTAAACCTAAAATCTAAACCTAACCCCAAATCTAAACCTAAAATCTAAACCTAACCCCAAATCTAAACCTAAAATCTAAACCTAACCCCAAATCTAAACCTAAAATCTAAACCTAAAATCTAAACCTAACCCCAAATCTAAACCTAAGCCCAAATCTAAACCTAAAATCTAAACCTAACCCCAAATCTAAACCTAACCCCAAATCTAAACCTAAAATCTAAACCTAACCCCAAATCCAAACCTAAAATCTAAACCTAACCCCAAATCTAAACCTAACCCCAAATCTAAACCTAAAATCTAAACCTAACCCCAAATCTAAACCTAAAATCTAAACCTAACCCCAAATCTAAACCTAACCCCAAATCTAAACCTAAAATCTAAACCTAACCCCAAATCTAAACCTAAAATCTAAACCTAAAATCTAAACCTAACCCCAAATCTAAACCTAAAATCTAAACCTAACCCCAAATCTAAACCTAAAATCTAAGCCTAACCCCAAATCTAAACCTAAAATCTAAACCTAACCCCAAATCTAAACCTAAAATCTAAACCTAACCCCAAATCTAAACCTAAAATCCAAACCTAACCCCAAATCTAAACCTAAAATCTAAACCTAACCCCAAATCTAAACCTAAAATCTAAACCTAAAATCTAAACCTAACCCCAAATCTAACCCTAACCCCAAATCTAAACCTAAAATCTAAACCTAACCCCAAATCTAAACCTAACCCCAAATCTAAACCTAAAATCTAAACCTAACCCCAAATCTAAACCTAAAATCTAAACCTAACCCCAAATCTAAACCAAAAATCTAAACCTAACCCCAAATCTAAACCTAAAATCTAAACCTAACCCCAAATCTAAACCTAAAATCTAAACCTAACCCCAAATCTAAACCTAAAATCTAAACCTAAAATCTAAACCTAACCCCAAATCTAAACCTAAAATCTAAACCTAACCCCAAATCTAAAACTAACCCCAAATCTAAACCTAAAATATAAACCTAAGCCCAAATATAAACCTAAAATCTAAACCTAACCCCAAATCTAAACCTAAAATCTAAAACTAACCCCAAATCTAAACCTAAAATCTAAACCTAACCCCAAATCTAAACCTAAAATCTAAACCTAACCCCAAATCTAAACCTAACCCCAAATCTAAACCTAAAATCTAAACCTAACCCCAAATCTAAACCTAAAATCTAAACCTAACCCCAAATCTAAACCTAACCCCAAATCTAAACCAAAAATCTAAACCTAACCCAAATCTAACCCTAACCCCAAATCTAAACCTAAAATCTAAACCTAACCCCAAATCTAAACCTAAAATCTAAACCTAACCCCAAGTCTAAACCTAACCCCAAATCTAAACCTAAAATCTAAACCTAACCCCAAATCTAAACCTAACCCCATATCTAAACCTAAAATCTAAACCTAACCCCAAATCTAAACCAAAAATCTAAACCTAACCCCAAATCTAAACCTAACCCCAAACCTAAACCTAAAATCTAAACCTAACCCCAAATCTAAACCTAACCCCAAATCTAAACCTAAAATCTAAACCTAACCCCAAATCTAAACCTAAAATCTAAACCTAACACCAAATCTAAACCTAAAATCTAAACCTAAAATCTAAACCTAACCCCAAATCTAAACCTAAAATCTAAACCTAACCCCAAATCTAAACCTAACCCCAAATCTAAACCTAAAATCTAAACCTAACCCCAAATCTAAACCTAAAATAATCTAAACCTAACCCCAAATCTAAACCTAAAATATAAACCTAAAATCTAAACCTAACCCCAAATCTAAACCTAAAATCTAAACCTGACCCCAAATCTAAACCTAACCCCAAATCTAAACCTAAAATCTAAACCTAACCCCAAATCTAAACCTAACCCCAAATCTAAACCTAAAATCTAAACCTAACCCCAAATCTAAACCTAAAATGTAAACCTAACCCCAAATCTAAACCTAACCCCAAATCTAAACCTAAAATCTAAACCTAACCCCAAATCTAAACCTAAAATCTGAACCTAACCCCAAATCTAAACCTAAAATCTAAACCTAACCCCAAATCTAAACCTAAAATCTAAACCTAACCCCAAATCTAAACCTAAAATGTAAACCTAACCACAAATCTAAACCTAACCCCAAATCTAAACCTAAAATCTAAACCTAACCCCAAATCTAAACCTAAAATCTAAACCTAACCCCAAATCTAAACCTAAAATCTAAACCTAACCCCAAATCTAAACCTAAAATCTAAACCTAACCCCAAATCTAAACCTAAAATCTAAACCTAAAATCTAAACCTAACCCCAAATCTAAACCTAAAATCTAAACCTAACCCCAAATCTGAAACCCAAATCCAAACCTAAAATCTAAACCTAACCCCAAATCTAAACCTAAAATCTAAACCTAACCCCAAATCTAAACCTAAAATCTAAACCTAACCCCAAATCTAAACCTAAAATCTAAACCTAACCCCAAATCTAAACCTAAAATCCAAACCTAACCCCAAATCTAAACCTAAAATCTAAACCTAACCCCAAATCTAAACCTAAAATCTAAACCTAAAATCTAAACCTAACCCCAAATCTAAACCTAAGCCCAAATCTAAACCTAAAATCTAAACCTAACCCCAAATCTAAACCTAAAATCTAAACCTAACCCCAAATCCAAACCTAAAATCTAAACCTAACCCCAAATCTAAACCTAAAATCTAAACCTAACCCCAAATCTAAACCTAAAATCTAAACCTAACCCCAAATCTAAACCTAAAATCTAAACCTAACCCCAAATCTAAACCTAAAATCTAAACCTAACCCCAAATCTAAACCTAACCCCAAATCTAAACCTAAAATATAAACCTAACCCCAAATCTAAACCTAAAATCTAAACCTAACCCCAAATCTAAACCTAAAATCTAAACCTAACCCCAAATCTAAACCTAAAATCTAAACCTAACCCCAAATCTAAACCTAAAATCTAAACCTAACCCCAAATCTAAACCTAACCCCAAATCTAAACCTAAAATCTAAACCTAACCCCAAATCTAAACCTAAAATCTAAACCTAACCCCAAATCTAAACCTAACCCCAAATCTAAACCTAAAATCTAAACCTAACCCAAATCTAACCCTAACCCCAAATCTAAACCTAAAATCTAAACCTAACCCCAAATCTAAACCTAAAATCTAAACCTAACCCCAAGTCTAAACCTAACCCCAAATCTAAACCTAAAATCTAAACCTAACCCCAAATCTAAACCTAACCCCATATCTAAACCTAAAATCTAAACCTAACCCCAAATCTAAACCAAAAATCTAAACCTAACCCCAAATCTAAACCTAACCCCAAACCTAAACCTAAAATCTAAACCTAACCCCAAATCTAAACCTAACCCCAAATATAAACCTAAAATCTAAACCTAACCCCAAATCTAAACCTAAAATCTAAACCTAACCCCAAATCTAAACCTAAAATCTAAACCCCAAATCTAAACCTAACCCCAATCTAAACCTAAAATCTAAACCTAACCCCAAATCTAAACCTAAAATCTAAAACTAACCCCAAATCTAAACCTAAAATCTAAACCTAACCCCAAATCTAAACCTAAAATCTAAACCTAACCCCAAATCTAAACCTAAAATCTAAACCTAACCCCAAATCTAAACCTAAAATCTAAACCTAACCCCAAATCTAAACCTAAAATCTAAACCTAACCCCAAATCTAAACCTAACCCCAAATCTAAACCTAAAATCTAAACCTAACCCCAAATCTAAACCTAACCCCAAATCTAAACCTAAAATCTAAACCTAACCCCAAATCTAAACCTAACCCCAAATCTAAACCTAAAATCTAAACCTAACCCCAAATCTAAACCTAACCCCAAATCTAAACCTAAAATCTAAACCTAACCCCAAATCTAAACCTAAAATCTAAACCTAACCCCAAATCTAAACCTAAAATCTAAACCTAACCCCAAATCTAAAACTAAAATGTAAACCTAACCACAAATCTAAACCTAACCCCAAATCTAAACCTAAAATCTAAACCTAACCCCAAATCTAAACCTAAAATCTAAACCTAACCCCAAATCTAAACCTTAAATCTAAACCTAACCCCAAATCTAAACCTTAAATCTAAACCTAACCCCAAATCTAAACCTAAAATCTAACCTAACCCCAAATCTAAACCTAAAATCTAAACCTAACCCCAAATCTAAACCTAAAATCTAAACCTAACCCCAAATCTAAACCTAACCCCAAATCTAAACCTAAAATCTAAACCTAACCCCAAATCTAAACCTAAAATCTAAACCTAACCCCAAATCTAAACCTAAAATCCAAACCTAACCCCAAATCTAAACCTAAAATCTAAACCTAACCCCAAATCTAAACCTAAAATCTAAACCTAAAATCTAAACCTAACCCCAAATCTAAACCTAAGCCCAAATCTAAACCTAAAATCTAAACCTAACCCCAAATCTAAACCTAACCCCAAATCTAAACCTAAAATCTAAACCTAACCCCAAATCCAAACCTAAAATCTAAACCTAACCCCAAATCTAAACCTAACCCCAAATCTAAACCTAAAATCTAAACCTAACCCCAAATCTAAACCTAAAATCTAAACCTAACCCCAAATCTAAACCTAACCCCAAATCTAAACCTAAAATCTAAACCTAACCCCAAATCTAAACCTAAAATCTAAACCTAAAATCTAAACCTAACCCCAAATCTAAACCTAAAATCTAAACCTAACCCCAAATCTAAACCTAAAATCCAAACCTAACCCCAAATCTAAACCTAAAATCTAAACCTAACCCCAAATCTAAACCTAAAATCTAAACCTAAAATCTAAACCTAACCCCAAATCTAAACCTAAGCCCAAATCTAAACCTAAAATCTAAACCTAACCCCAAATCTAAACCTAACCCCAAATCTAAACCTAAAATCTAAACCTAACCCCAAATCCAAACCTAAAATCTAAACCTAACCCCAAATCTAAACCTAAAATCTAAACCTAACCCCAAATCTAAACCTAAAATCTAAACCTAACCCCAAATCTAAACCTAAAATCTAAACCTAACCCCAAATCTAAACCTAACCCCAAATCTAAACCTAAAATATAAACCTAACCCCAAATCTAAACCTAAAATCTAAACCTAACCCCAAATCTAAACCTAAAATCTAAACCTAACCCCAAATCTAAACCTAAAATCTAAACCTAACCCCAAATCTAAACCTAAAATCTAAACCTAACCCCAAATCTAAACCTAACCCCAAATCTAAACCTAAAATCTAAACCTAACCCCAAATCTAAACCTAAAATCTAAACCTAACCCCAAATCTAAACCTAACCCCAAATCTAAACCAAAAATCTAAACCTAACCCAAATCTAACCCTAACCCCAAATCTAAACCTAAAATCTAAACCTAACCCCAAATCTAAACCTAAAATCTAAACCTAACCCCAAGTCTAAACCTAACCCCAAATCTAAACCTAAAATCTAAACCTAACCCCAAATCTAAACCTAACCCCATATCTAAACCTAAAATCTAAACCTAACCCCAAATCTAAACCAAAAATCTAAACCTAACCCCAAATCTAAACCTAACCCGAAACCTAAACCTAAAATCTAAACCTAACCCAAATATAAACCTAAAATCTAAACCTAACCCCAAATCTAAACCTAAAATCTAAACCTAACCCCAAATCTAAACCTAAAATCTAAACCTAACCCCAAATCTAAACCTAAACCCAAATCTAAACCTAAAATCTAAACCTAACCCCAAATCTAAACCTAACCCCAAATCTAAACCTAAAATCTAAACCTAACCCCAAATCTAAACCTAACCCCAAATCTAAACCTAAATCTAAACCTAACCCCAAATCTAAACCTAAAATCTAAACCTAACCCCAAATCTAAACCTAAAATCTAAACCTAAAATCTAAACCTAACCCCAAATCTAAACCTAAAATCTAAACCTGACCCCAAATCTAAACCTAAAATCTAAACCTAACCCCAAATCTAAACCTAACCCCAAATCTAAACCTAAAATCTAAACCTAACCCCAAATCTAAACCTAACCCAAATCTAAACCTAAAATATAAACCTAACCCCAAATCTAAACCTAAAATCTAAACCTAACCCCAAATCTAAACCTAAAATCTAAACCTAACCCCAAATCTAAACCTAAAATCTAAACCTAACCCCAAATCTAAACCTAACCCCAAATCTAAACCTAAAATCTAAACCTAACCCCAAATCTAAACCTAAAATCTAAACCTAACCCCAAATCTAAACCTAACCCCAAATCTAAACCAAAAATCTAAACCTAACCCAAATCTAACCCTAACCCCAAATCTAAACCTAAAATCTAAACCTAACCCCAAATCTAACCTAAAATCTAAACCTAACCCCAAATCTAAACCTAACCCCAAATCTAAACCTAAAATCTAAACCTAACCCCAAATCTAAACCTAAAATCTAAACCTAACCCCAAATCTAAACCTAACCCCAAATCTAAACCTAAAATCTAAACCTAACCCCAAATCTAAACCTAAAATCTAAACCTAACCCCAAATCTAAACCTAAAATCTAAACCTAACCCCAAATCTAAACCTAAAATCCAAACCTAACCCCAAATCTAAACCTAAAATCTAAACCTAACCCCAAATCTAAACCTAAAATCTAAACCTAAAATCTAAACCTAACCCCAAATCTAAACCTAAGCCCAAATCTAAACCTAAAATCTAAACCTAACCCCAAATCTAAACCTAACCCCAAATCTAAACCTAAAATCTAAACCTAACCCCAAATCCAAACCTAAAATCTAAACCTAACCCCAAATCTAAACCTAACCCCAAATCTAAACCTAAAATCTAAACCTAACCCCAAATCTAAACCTAAAATCTAAACCTAACCCCAAATCTAAACCTAACCCCAAATCTAAACCTAAAATCTAAACCTAACCCCAAATCTAAACCTAAAATCTAAACCTAAAATCTAAACCTAACCCCAAATCTAAACCTAAAATCTAACCTAACCCAAATCTAAACCTAAAATCTAAACCTAACCCCAAATCTAAACCTAAAATCTAAACCTAACCCCAAATCTAAACCTAAAATCTAAACCTAAAATCTAAACCTAACCCCAAATCTAAACCTAAGCCCAAATCTAAACCTAAAATCTAAACCTAACCCCAAATCTAAACCTAACCCCAAATCTAAACCTAAAATCTAAACCTAACCCCAAATCCAAACCTAAATCTAAACCTAACCCCAAATCTAAACCTAAAATCTAAACCTAACCCCAAATCTAAACCTAAAATCTAAACCTAACCCCAAATCTAAACCTAAAATCTAAACCTAACCCCAAATCTAAACCTAACCCCAAATCTAAACCTAAAATATAAACCTAACCCCAAATCTAAACCTAAAATCTAAACCTAACCCCAAATCTAAACCTAAAATCTAAACCTAACCCCAAATCTAAACCTAAAATCTAAACCTAACCCCAAATCTAAACCTAAAATCTAAACCTAACCCCAAATCTAAACCTAACCCCAAATTTAAACCTAAAATCTAAACCTAACCCCAAATCTAAACCTAAAATCTAAACCTAACCCCAAATCTAAACCTAACCCCAAATCTAAACCAAAAATCTAAACCTAACCCAAATCTAACCCTAACCCCAAATCTAAACCTAAAATCTAAACCTAACCCCAAATCTAAACCTAAAATCTAAACCTAACCCCAAGTCTAAACCTAACCCCAAATCTAAACCTAAAATCTAAACCTAACCCCAAATCTAAACCTAACCCCATATCTAAACCTAAAATCTAAACCTAACCCCAAATCTAAACCAAAATCTAAACCTAACCCCAAATCTAAACCTAACCCGAAACCTAAACCTAAAATCTAAACCTAACCCCAAATCTAAACCTAACCCCAAATATAAACCTAAAATCTAAACCTAACCCCAAATCTAAACCTAAAATCTAAACCTAACCCCAAATCTAAACCTAAAATCTAAACCTAACCCCAAATCTAAACCTAAACCCAAATCTAAACCTAAAATCTAAACCTAACCCCAAATCTAAACCTAACCCCAAATCTAAACCTAAAATCTAAACCTAACCCCAAATCTAAACCTAACCCCAAATCTAAACCTAAAATCTAAACCTAACCCCAAATCTAAACCTAAAATCTAAACCTAACCCCAAATCTAAACCTAAAATCTAAACCTAAAATCTAAACCTAACCCCAAATCTAAACCTAAAATCTAAACCTGACCCCAAATCTAAACCTAAAATCTAAACCTAACCCCAAATCTAAACCTAACCCCAAATCTAAACCTAAAATCTAAACCTAACCCCAAATCTAAACCTAACCCCAAATCTAAACCTAAAATATAAACCTAACCCCAAATCTAAACCTAAAATCTAAACCTAACCCCAAATCTAAACCTAAAATCTAAACCTAACCCCAAATCTAAACCTAAAATCTAAACCTAACCCCAAATCTAAACCTAACCCCAAATCTAAACCTAAAATCTAAACCTAACCCCAAATCTAAACCTAAAATCTAAACCTAACCCCAAATCTAAACCTAACCCCAAATCTAAACCAAAAATCTAAACCTAACCCAAATCTAACCCTAACCCCAAATCTAAACCTAAAATCTAAACCTAACCCCAAATCTAAACCTAAAATCTAAACCTAACCCCAAATCTAAACCTAACCCCAAATCTAAACCAAAAATCTAAACCTAACCCAAATCTAACCCTAACCCCAAATCTAAACCTAAAATCTAAACCTAACCCCAAATCTAAACCTAACCCCATATCTAAACCTAAAATCTAAACCTAACCCCAAATCTAAACCAAAAATCTAAACCTAACCCCAAATCTAAACCTAACCCGAAACCTAAACCTAAAATCTAAACCTAACCCCAAATCTAAACCTAACCCCAAATATAAACCTAAAATCTAAACCTAACCCCAAATCTAAACCTAAAATCTAAACCTAACCCCAAATCTAAACCTAAAATCTAAACCTAACCCCAAATCTAAACCTAAACCCAAATCTAAACCTAAAATCTAAACCTAACCCCAAATCTAAACCTAACCCCAAATCTAAACCTAAAATCTAAACCTAACCCCAAATCTAAACCTAACCCCAAATCTAAACCTAAAATCTAAACCTAACCCCAAATCTAAACCTAAAATCTAAACCTAACCCCAAATCTAAACCTAAAATCTAAACCTAAAATCTAAACCTAACCCCAAATCTAAACCTAAAATCTAAACCTGACCCCAAATCTAAACCTAAAATCTAAACCTAACCCCAAATCTAAACCTAACCCCAAATCTAAACCTAAAATCTAAACCTAACCCCAAATCTAAACCTAAAATCTAAACCTAACCCCAAATCTAAACCTAAAATCCAAACCTAACCCCAAATCTAAACCTAAAATCTAAACCTAACCCCAAATCTAAACCTAAAATCTAAACCTAAAATCTAAACCTAACCCCAAATCTAAACCTAACCCCAAATCTAAACCTAAAATCTAAACCTAACCCCAAATCTAAACCTAACCCCAAATCTAAACCTAAAATCTAAACCTAACCCCAAATCCAAACCTAAAATCTAAACCTAACCCCAAATCTAAACCTAACCCCAAATCTAAACCTAAAATCTAAACCTAACCCCAAATCTAAACCTAAAATCTAAACCTAACCCCAAATCTAAACCTAAAATCTAAACCTAACCCCAAATCTAAACCTAACCCCAAATCTAAACCTAAAATCTAAACCTAACCCCAAATCTAAACCTAAAATCTAAACCTAAAATCTAAACCTAACCCCAAATCTAAACCTAAAATCTAAACCTAACCCCAAATCTAAACCTAAAATCCAAACCTAACCCCAAATCTAAACCTAAAATCTAAACCTAACCCCAAATCTAAACCTAAAATCTAAACCTAAAATCTAAACCTAACCCCAAATCTAAACCTAAGCCCAAATCTAAACCTAAAATCTAAACCTAACCCCAAATCTAAACCTAAAATCTAAACCTAACCCCAAATCCAAACCTAAAATCTAAACCTAACCCCAAATCTAAACCTAAAATCTAAACCTAACCCCAAATCTAAACCTAAAATCTAAACCTAACCCCAAATCTAAACCTAAAATCTAAACCTAACCCCAAATCTAAACCTAACCCCAAATCTAAACCTAAAATATAAACCTAACCCCAAATCTAAACCTAAAATCTAAACCTAACCCCAAATCTAAACCTAAAATCTAAACCTAACCCCAAATCTAAACCTAAAATCTAAACCTAACCCCAAATCTAAACCTAACCCCAAATCTAAACCTAAAATCTAAACCTAACCCCAAATCTAAACCTAAAATCTAAACCTAAAATCTAAACCTAACCCCAAATCTAAACCTAAAATCTAAACCTAACCCCAAATCTAAACCTAAAATCCAAACCTAACCCCAAATCTAAACCTAAAATCTAAACCTAACCCCAAATCTAAACCTAAAATCTAAACCTAAAATCTAAACCTAACCCCAAATCTAAACCTAAGCCCAAATCTAAACCTAAAATCTAAACCTAACCCCAAATCTAAACCTAACCCCAAATCTAAACCTAAAATCTAAACCTAACCCCAAATCAAACCTAAAATCTAAACCTAACCCCAAATCTAAACCTAAAATCTAAACCTAACCCCAAATCTAAACCTAAAATCTAAACCTAACCCCAAATCTAAACCTAAAATCTAAACCTAACCCCAAATCTAAACCTAACCCCAAATCTAAACCTAAAATATAAACCTAACCCCAAATCTAAACCTAAAATCTAAACCTAACCCCAAATCTAAACCTAAAATCTAAACCTAACCCCAAATCTAAACCTAAAATCTAAACCTAACCCCAAATCTAAACCTAAAATCTAAACCTAACCCCAAATCTAAACCTAACCCCAAATCTAAACCTAAAATCTAAACCTAACCCCAAATCTAAACCTAAAATCTAAACCTAACCCCAAATCTAAACCTAACCCCAAATCTAAACCAAAAATCTAAACCTAACCCAAATCTAACCCTAACCCCAAATCTAAACCTAAAATCTAAACCTAACCCCAAATCTAAACCTAAAATCTAAACCTAACCCCAAGTCTAAACCTAACCCCAAATCTAAACCTAAAATCTAAACCTAACCCCAAATCTAAACCTAACCCCATATCTAAACCTAAAATCTAAACCTAACCCCAAATCTAAACCAAAAATCTAAACCTAACCCCAAATCTAAACCTAACCCGAAACCTAAACCTAAAATCTAAACCTAACCCCAAATATAAACCTAAAATCTAAACCTAACCCCAAATCTAAACCTAAAATCTAAACCTAACCCCAAATCTAAACCTAAAATCTAAACCTAACCCCAAATCTAAACCTAAACCCAAATCTAAACCTAAAATCTAAACCTAACCCCAAATCTAAACCTAACCCCAAATCTAAACCTAAAATCTAAACCTAACCCCAAATCTAAACCTAACCCCAAATCTAAACCTAAAATCTAAACCTAACCCCAAATCTAAACCTAAAATCTAAACCTAACCCCAAATCTAAACCTAAAATCTAAACCTAAAATCTAAACCTAACCCCAAATCTAAACCTAAAATCTAAACCTGACCCCAAATCTAAACCTAAAATCTAAACCTAACCCCAAATCTAAACCTAACCCCAAATCTAAACCTAAAATCTAAACCTAACCCCAAATCTAAACCTAACCCCAAATCTAAACCTAAAATATAAACCTAACCCCAAATCTAAACCTAAAATCTAAACCTAACCCCAAATCTAAACCTAAAATCTAAACCTAACCCCAAATCTAAACCTAAAATCTAAACCTAACCCCAAATCTAAACCTAACCCCAAATCTAAACCTAAAATCTAAACCTAACCCCAAATCTAAACCTAAAATCTAAACCTAACCCCAAATCTAAACCTAACCCCAAATCTAAACCAAAAATCTAAACCTAACCCAAATCTAACCCTAACCCCAAATCTAAACCTAAAATCTAAACCTAACCCCAAATCTAAACCTAAAATCTAAACCTAACCCCAAATCTAAACCTAACCCCAAATCTAAACCTAAAATCTAAACCTAACCCCAAATCTAAACCTAAAATCTAAACCTAACCCCAAATCTAAACCTAACCCCAAATCTAAACCTAAAATCTAAACCTAACCCCAAATCTAAACCTAAAATCTAAACCTAACCCCAAATCTAAACCTAAAATCTAAACCTAACCCCAAATCTAAACCTAAAATCCAAACCTAACCCCAAATCTAAACCTAAAATCTAAACCTAACCCCAAATCTAAACCTAAAATCTAAACCTAAAATCTAAACCTAACCCCAAATCTAAACCTAAGCCCAAATCTAAACCTAAAATCTAAACCTAACCCCAAATCTAAACCTAACCCCAAATCTAAACCTAAAATCTAAACCTAACCCCAAATCCAAACCTAAAATCTAAACCTAACCCCAAATCTAAACCTAACCCCAAATCTAAACCTAAAATCTAAACCTAACCCCAAATCTAAACCTAAAATCTAAACCTAACCCCAAATCTAAACCTAACCCCAAATCTAAACCTAAAATCTAAACCTAACCCCAAATCTAAACCTAAAATCTAAACCTAAAATCTAAACCTAACCCCAAATCTAAACCTAAAATCTAAACCTAACCCCAAATCTAAACCTAAAATCTAAACCTAACCCCAAATCTAAACCTAAAATCTAAACCTAACCCCAAATCTAAACCTAAAATCTAAACCTAAAATCTAAACCTAACCCCAAATCTAAACCTAAGCCCAAATCTAAACCTAAAATCTAAACCTAACCCCAAATCTAAACCTAACCCCAAATCTAAACCTAAAATCTAAACCTAACCCCAAATCCAAACCTAAAATCTAAACCTAACCCCAAATCTAAACCTAAAATCTAAACCTAACCCCAAATCTAAACCTAAAATCTAAACCTAACCCCAAATCTAAACCTAAAATCTAAACCTAACCCCAAATCTAAACCTAACCCCAAATCTAAACCTAAAATATAAACCTAACCCCAAATCTAAACCTAAAATCTAAACCTAACCCCAAATCTAAACCTAAAATCTAAACCTAACCCCAAATCTAAACCTAAAATCTAAACCTAACCCCAAATCTAAACCTAAAATCTAAACCTAACCCCAAATCTAAACCTAACCCCAAATCTAAACCTAAAATCTAAACCTAACCCCAAATCTAAACCTAAAATCTAAACCTAACCCCAAATCTAAACCTAACCCCAAATCTAAACCAAAAATCTAAACCTAACCCAAATCTAACCCTAACCCCAAATCTAAACCTAAAATCTAAACCTAACCCCAAATCTAAACCTAAAATCTAAACCTAACCCCAAGTCTAAACCTAACCCCAAATCTAAACCTAAAATCTAAACCTAACCCCAAATCTAAACCTAACCCCATATCTAAACCTAAAATCTAAACCTAACCCCAAATCTAAACCAAAAATCTAAACCTAACCCCAAATCTAAACCTAACCCGAAACCTAAACCTAAAATCTAAACCTAACCCCAAATCTAAACCTAACCCCAAATATAAACCTAAAATCTAAACCTAACCCCAAATCTAAACCTAAAATCTAAACCTAACCCCAAATCTAAACCTAAAATCTAAACCTAACCCCAAATCTAAACCTAAACCCAAATCTAAACCTAAAATCTAAACCTAACCCCAAATCTAAACCTAACCCCAAATCTAAACCTAAAATCTAAACCTAACCCCAAATCTAAACCTAACCCCAAATCTAAACCTAAAATCTAAACCTAACCCCAAATCTAAACCTAAAATCTAAACCTAACCCCAAATCTAAACCTAAAATCTAAACCTAAAATCTAAACCTAACCCCAAATCTAAACCTAAAATCTAAACCTGACCCCAAATCTAAACCTAAAATCTAAACCTAACCCCAAATCTAAACCTAACCCCAAATCTAAACCTAAAATCTAAACCTAACCCCAAATCTAAACCTAACCCCAAATCTAAACCTAAAATATAAACCTAACCCCAAATCTAAACCTAAAATCTAAACCTAACCCCAAATCTAAACCTAAAATCTAAACCTAACCCCAAATCTAAACCTAAAATCTAAACCTAACCCCAAATCTAAACCTAACCCCAAATCTAAACCTAAAATCTAAACCTAACCCCAAATCTAAACCTAAAATCTAAACCTAACCCCAAATCTAAACCTAACCCCAAATCTAAACCAAAAATCTAAACCTAACCCAAATCTAACCCTAACCCCAAATCTAAACCTAAAATCTAAACCTAACCCCAAATCTAAACCTAAAATCTAAACCTAACCCCAAATCTAAACCTAACCCCAAATCTAAACCAAAAATCTAAACCTAACCCCAAATCTAACCCTAACCCCAAATCTAAACCTAAAATCTAAACCTAACCCCAAATCTAAACCTAACCCCATATCTAAACCTAAAATCTAAACCTAACCCCAAATCTAAACCAAAAATCTAAACCTAACCCCAAATCTAAACCTAACCCGAAACCTAAACCTAAAATCTAAACCTAACCCCAAATCTAAACCTAACCCCAAATATAAACCTAAAATCTAAACCTAACCCCAAATCTAAACCTAAAATCTAAACCTAACCCCAAATCTAAACCTAAAATCTAAACCTAACCCCAAATCTAAACCTAAACCCAAATCTAAACCTAAAATCTAAACCTAACCCCAAATCTAAACCTAACCCCAAATCTAAACCTAAAATCTAAACCTAACCCCAAATCTAAACCTAACCCCAAATCTAAACCTAAAATCTAAACCTAACCCCAAATCTAAACCTAAAATCTAAACCTAACCCCAAATCTAAACCTAAAATCTAAACCTAAAATCTAAACCTAACCCCAAATCTAAACCTAAAATCTAAACCTGACCCCAAATCTAAACCTAAAATCTAAACCTAACCCCAAATCTAAACCTAACCCCAAATCTAAACCTAAAATCTAAACCTAACCCCAAATCTAAACCTAAAATCTAAACCTAACCCCAAATCTAAACCTAAAATCCAAACCTAACCCCAAATCTAAACCTAAAATCTAAACCTAACCCCAAATCTAAACCTAAAATCTAAACCTAAAATCTAAACCTAACCCCAAATCTAAACCTAACCCCAAATCTAAACCTAAAATCTAAACCTAACCCCAAATCTAAACCTAACCCCAAATCTAAACCTAAAATCTAAACCTAACCCCAAATCCAAACCTAAAATCTAAACCTAACCCCAAATCTAAACCTAACCCCAAATCTAAACCTAAAATCTAAACCTAACCCCAAATCTAAACCTAAAATCTAAACCTAACCCCAAATCTAAACCTAAAATCTAAACCTAACCCCAAATCTAAACCTAACCCCAAATCTAAACCTAAAATCTAAACCTAACCCCAAATCTAAACCTAAAATCTAAACCTAAAATCTAAACCTAACCCCAAATCTAAACCTAAAATCTAAACCTAACCCCAAATCTAAACCTAAAATCCAAACCTAACCCCAAATCTAAACCTAAAATCTAAACCTAACCCCAAATCTAAACCTAAAATCTAAACCTAAAATCTAAACCTAACCCCAAATCTAAACCTAAGCCCAAATCTAAACCTAAAATCTAAACCTAACCCCAAATCTAAACCTAAAATCTAAACCTAACCCCAAATCCAAACCTAAAATCTAAACCTAACCCCAAATCTAAACCTAAAATCTAAACCTAACCCCAAATCTAAACCTAAAATCTAAACCTAACCCCAAATCTAAACCTAAAATCTAAACCTAACCCCAAATCTAAACCTAACCCCAAATCTAAACCTAAAATATAAACCTAACCCCAAATCTAAACCTAAAATCTAAACCTAACCCCAAATCTAAACCTAAAATCTAAACCTAACCCCAAATCTAAACCTAAAATCTAAACCTAACCCCAAATCTAAACCTAACCCCAAATCTAAACCTAAAATCTAAACCTAACCCCAAATCTAAACCTAAAATCTAAACCTAACCCCAAATCTAAACCTAACCCCAAATCTAAACCAAAAATCTAAACCTAACCCAAATCTAACCCTAACCCCAAATCTAAACCTAAAATCTAAACCTAACCCCAAATCTAAACCTAAAATCTAAACCTAACCCCAAATCTAAACCTAACCCCAAATCTAAACCAAAAATCTAAACCTAACCCAAATCTAACCCTAACCCCAAATCTAAACCTAAAATCTAAACCTAACCCCAAATCTAAACCTAAAATCTAAACCTAACCCCAAGTCTAAACCTAACCCCAAATCTAAACCTAAAATCTAAACCTAACCCCAAATCTAAACCTAACCCCATATCTAAACCTAAAATCTAAACCTAACCCCAAATCTAAACCAAAAATCTAAACCTAACCCCAAATCTAAACCTAACCCGAAACCTAAACCTAAAATCTAAACCTAACCCCAAATCTAAACCTAACCCCAAATATAAACCTAAAATCTAAACCTAACCCCAAATCTAAACCTAAAATCTAAACCTAACCCCAAATCTAAACCTAAAATCTAAACCTAACCCCAAATCTAAACCTAAACCCAAATCTAAACCTAAAATCTAAACCTAACCCCAAATCTAAACCTAACCCCAAATCTAAACCTAAAATCTAAACCTAACCCCAAATCTAAACCTAACCCCAAATCTAAACCTAAAATCTAAACCTAACCCCAAATCTAAACCTAAAATCTAAACCTAACCCCAAATCTAAACCTAAAATCTAAACCTAAAATCTAAACCTAACCCCAAATCTAAACCTAAAATCTAAACCTGACCCCAAATCTAAACCTAAAATCTAAACCTAACCCCAAATCTAAACCTAACCCCAAATCTAAACCTAAAATCTAAACCTAACCCCAAATCTAAACCTAAAATCTAAACCTAACCCCAAATCTAAACCTAAAATCCAAACCTAACCCCAAATCTAAACCTAAAATCTAAACCTAACCCCAAATCTAAACCTAAAATCTAAACCTAAAATCTAAACCTAACCCCAAATCTAAACCTAACCCCAAATCTAAACCTAAAATCTAAACCTAACCCCAAATCTAAACCTAACCCCAAATCTAAACCTAAAATCTAAACCTAACCCCAAATCCAAACCTAAAATCTAAACCTAACCCCAAATCTAAACCTAACCCCAAATCTAAACCTAAAATCTAAACCTAACCCCAAATCTAAACCTAAAATCTAAACCTAACCCCAAATCTAAACCTAAAATCTAAACCTAACCCCAAATCTAAACCTAACCCCAAATCTAAACCTAAAATCTAAACCTAACCCCAAATCTAAACCTAAAATCTAAACCTAAAATCTAAACCTAACCCCAAATCTAAACCTAAAATCTAAACCTAACCCCAAATCTAAACCTAAAATCCAAACCTAACCCCAAATCTAAACCTAAAATCTAAACCTAACCCCAAATCTAAACCTAAAATCTAAACCTAAAATCTAAACCTAACCCCAAATCTAAACCTAAGCCCAAATCTAAACCTAAAATCTAAACCTAACCCCAAATCTAAACCTAAAATCTAAACCTAACCCCAAATCCAAACCTAAAATCTAAACCTAACCCCAAATCTAAACCTAAAATCTAAACCTAACCCCAAATCTAAACCTAAAATCTAAACCTAACCCCAAATCTAAACCTAAAATCTAAACCTAACCCCAAATCTAAACCTAACCCCAAATCTAAACCTAAAATATAAACCTAACCCCAAATCTAAACCTAAAATCTAAACCTAACCCCAAATCTAAACCTAAAATCTAAACCTAACCCCAAATCTAAACCTAACCCCAAATCTAAACCTAAAATCTAAACCTAACCCCAAATCTAAACCTAAAATCTAAACCTAACCCCAAATCTAAACCTAACCCCAAATCTAAACCAAAAATCTAAACCTAACCCAAATCTAACCCTAACCCCAAATCTAAACCTAAAATCTAAACCTAACCCCAAATCTAAACCTAAAATCTAAACCTAACCCCAAGTCTAAACCTAACCCCAAATCTAAACCTAAAATCTAAACCTAACCCCAAATCTAAACCTAACCCCATATCTAAACCTAAAATCTAAACCTAACCCCAAATCTAAACCTAAAATCTAAACCTAACCCCAAATCTAAACCTAACCCCAAATATAAACCTAAAATCTAAACCTAACCCCAAATCTAAACCTAAAATCTAAACCTAACCCCAAATCTAAACCTAAAATCTAAACCTAAAATCTAAACCTAACCCCAAATCTAAACCTAAAATCTAAACCTAACCCCAAATCTAAACCTAACCCCAAATCTAAACCTAAAATCTAAACCTAACCCCAAATCTAAACCTAACCCCAAATCTAAACCTAAAATCTAAACCTAACCCCAAATCTAAACCTAAAATCTAAACCTAACCCCAAATCTAAACCTAAAATCTAAACCTAAAATCTAAACCTAACCCCAAATCTAAACCTAAAATCTAAACCTGACCCCAAATCTAAACCTAAAATCTAAACCTAACCCCAAATCTAAACCTAAAATCTAAACCTGACCCCAAATCTAAACCTAACCCCAAATCTAAACCTAAAATCTAAACCTAACCCCAAATCTAAACCTAACCCCAAATCTAAACCTAAAATCTAAACCTAACCCCAAATCTAAACCTAACCCCAAATCTAAACCTTAAATCTAAACCTAACCCCAAATCTATACCTAAAATCTAAACCTAACCCCAAATCTAAACCTAAAATCTAAACCTAACCCCAAATCTAAACCTAACCCCAAATCTAAACCTTAAATCTAAACCTAACCCCAAATCTAAACCTAAAATCTAAACCTAACCCCAAATCTAAACCTAAAATCTAAAACTAACCCCAAATCTAAACCTAACCCCAAATCTAAACCTAAAATCTAAACCTAACCCCAAGTCTAAACCTAACCCCAAATCTAAACCTAAAATCTAAACCTAACCCCAAATCTAAACCTAAAATCTAAACCTAACCCCAAATCTAAACCTAACCCCAAATCTAAACCTAAAATCTAAACCTAACCCCAAATCTAAACCTAACCCCAAATCTAAACCTAAAATCTAAACCTAACCCCAAATCTAAACCTAAAATCTAAACCTAACCCTAAATCTAAACCTAAAATCTAAACCTAACCCCAAATCTAAACCTAACCCCAAATCTAAACCTAACCCCAAATCTAAACCCAAATCTAAACCTAACCCCAAATCTAAACCTAAAATCTAAACCTAACCCCAAATCTAAACCTAAAATCTAAACCTAACCCCAAATCTAAACCTAACCCCAAATCTAAACCTAAAATCTAAACCTAACCCCAAATCTAAACCTAAAATCTAAACCTAACCCCAAATCTAAACCTAACCCCAAATCTAAACCTAAAATCTAAACCTAACCCCAAATCTAAACCTAAAATCTAAACCTAAGCCAAATCTAAACCTAAAATGTAAACCTAACCACAAATCTAAACTTAACCCCAAATCTAAACCTAAAATCTAAACCTAACCCCAAATCTAAACCTAAAATCTAAACCTAACCCCAAATCTAAACCTTAAATCTAAACCTAACCCCAAATCTAAACCTTAAATCTAAACCTAACCCCAAATCTAAACCTAAAATCTAAACCTAACCCCAAATCTAAACCTAAAATCTAAACCTAACCCCAAATCTAAACCTAAAATCTAAACCTAACCCCAAATCTAAACCTAAAATCTAAACCTAACCCCAAATCTAAACCTAAAATATAAACCTAACCCCAAATCTAAACCTAACCCCAAATCTAAACCTAAAATCTAAACCTAACCCCAAATCTAAACCTAAAATCTAAACCTAACCCCAAATCTAAACCTAAAATCTAAACCTAACCCCAAATCTAAACCTAAAATCTAAACCTAACCCCAAATCTAAACCTAAAATCTAAACCTAACCACAAATCTAAACCTAACCCCAAATCTAAACCTAAAATCTAAACCTAACCCCAAATCTAAACCTAAAATCTAAACCTAACCCCAAATCTAAACCTTAAATCTAAACCTAACCCCAAATCTAAACCTAAAATCTAAACCTAACCCCAAATCTAAACCTAACCCCAAGTCTAAACCTAAAATCTAAACCTAACCCCAAATCTAAACCTAAAATCTAAACCTAACCCCAAATCTAAACCTAAAATCTAAACCTAACCCCAAATCTGAAACCCAAATCCAAACCTAAAATCTAAACCTAACCCCAAATCTAAACCTTAAATCTAAACCTAACCCCAAATCTAAACCTAAAATCTAAACCTAACCCCAAATCTAAACCTAAAATCTAAGCCTAACCCCAAATCTAAACCTAAAATCTAAACCTAACCCCAAATCTAAACCTAAAATCTAAACCTAACCCCAAATCTAAACCTAAAATCCAAACCTAACCCCAAATCTAAACCTAAAATCTAAACCTAACCCCAAATCTAAACCTAAAATCTAAACCTAAAATCTAAACCTAACCCCAAATCTAACCCTAACCCCAAATCTAAACCTAAAATCTAAACCTAACCCCAAATCTAAACCTAACCCCAAATATAAACCTAAAATCTAAACCTAACCCCAAATCTAAACCTAAAATCTAAACCTAACCCCAAATCTAAACCAAAAATCTAAACCTAACCCCAAATCTAAACCTAAAATCTAAACCTAACCCCAAATCTAAACCTAAAATCTAAACCTAACCCCAAATCTAAACCTAAAATCTAAACCTAAAATCTAAACCTAACCCCAAATCTAAACCTAAAATCTAAACCTAACCCCAAATCTAAAACTAACCCCAAATCTAAACCTAAAATATAAACCTAACCCCAAATATAAACCTAAAATCTAAACCTAACCCCAAATCTAAACCTAAAATCTAAACCTAAAATCTAAACCTAACCCCAAATCTAAACCTAAAATCTAAACCTAACCCCAAATCTAAACCTAAAATCTAAACCTAACCCCAAATCTAAACCTAACCCCAAATCTAAACCTAAAATCTAAACCTAACCCCAAATCTAAACCTAAAATCTAAACCTAACCCCAAATCTAAACCTAAAATCTAAACCTAACCCCAAATCTAAACCTAAAATCTAAACCTAACCCCAAATCTAAACCTAACCCCAAATCTAAACCTAAAATCTAAACCTAACCCCAAATCTAAACCTAAAATCTAAACCTAACCCCAAATCTAAACCTAACCCCAAATCTAAACCAAAAATCTAAACCTAACCCAAATCTAACCCTAACCCCAAATCTAAACCTAAAATCTAAACCTAACCCCAAATCTAAACCTAAAATCTAAACCTAACCCCAAGTCTAAACCTAACCCCAAATCTAAACCTAAAATCTAAACCTAACCCCAAATCTAAACCTAACCCCGTATCTAAACCTAAAATCTAAACCTAACCCCAAATCTAAACCAAAAATCTAAACCTAACCCCAAATCTAATCCTAACCCCAAATCTAAACCTAAAATATAAACCTAACCCCAAATCTAAACCTAAAATCTAAACCTAACCCCAAATCTAAACCTAAAATCTAAACCTAACCCCAAATCTAAACCTAAAATCTAAACCTAACCCCAAATCTAAACCTAACCCCAAATCTAAACCTAAAATCTAAACCTAACCCCAAATCTAAACCTAAAATCTAAACCTAACCCCAAATCTAAACCTAACCCCAAATCTAAACCAAAAATCTAAACCTAACCCAAATCTAACCCTAACCCCAAATCTAAACCTAAAATCTAAACCTAACCCCAAATCTAAACCTAAAATCTAAACCTAACCCCAAGTCTAAACCTAACCCCAAATCTAAACCTAAAATCTAAACCTAACCCCAAATCTAAACCTAACCCCATATCTAAACCTAAAATCTAAACCTAACCCCAAATCTAAACCAAAAATCTAAACCTAACCCCAAATCTAAACCTAACCCGAAACCTAAACCTAAAATCTAAACCTAACCCCAAATCTAAACCTAACCCCAAATATAAACCTAAAATCTAAACCTAACCCCAAATCTAAACCTAAAATCTAAACCTAACCCCAAATCTAAACCTAAAATCTAAACCTAAAATCTAAACCTAACCCCAAATCTAAACCTAAAATCTAAACCTAACCCCAAATCTAAACCTAACCCCAAATCTAAACCTAAAATCTAAACCTAACCCCAAATCTAAACCTAACCCCAAATCTAAACCTAAAATCTAAACCTAACCCCAAATCTAAACCTAAAATCTAAACCTAACCCCAAATCTAAACCTAAAATCTAAACCTAAAATCTAAACCTAACCCCAAATCTAAACCTAAAATCTAAACCTGACCCCAAATCTAAACCTAAAATCTAAACCTAACCCCAAATCTAAACCTAAAATCTAAACCTGACCCCAAATCTAAACCTAACCCCAAATCTAAACCTAAAATCTAAACCTAACCCCAAATCTAAACCTAACCCCAAATCTAAACCTTAAATCTAAACCTAACCCCAAATCTATACCTAAAATCTAAACCTAACCCCAAATCTAAACCTAAAATCTAAACCTAACCCCAAATCTAAACCTAACCCCAAATCTAAACCTTAAATCTAAACCTAACCCCAAATCTAAACCTAAAATCTAAACCTAACCCCAAATCTAAACCTAAAATCTAAAACTAACCCCAAATCTAAACCTAACCCCAAATCTAAACCTAAAATCTAAACCTAACCCCAAGTCTAAACCTAACCCCAAATCTAAACCTAAAATCTAAACCTAACCCCAAATCTAAACCTAAAATCTAAACCTAACCCCAAATCTAAACCTAACCCCAAATCTAAACCTAAAATCTAAACCTAACCCCAAATCTAAACCTAACCCCAAATCTAAACCTAAAATCTAAACCTAACCCCAAATCTAAACCTAAAATCTAAACCTAACCCTAAATCTAAACCTAAAATCTAAACCTAACCCCAAATCTAAACCTAACCCCAAATCTAAACCTAACCCCAAATCTAAACCCAAATCTAAACCTAACCCCAAATCTAAACCTAAAATCTAAACCTAACCCCAAATCTAAACCTAACCCCAAATCTAAACCTTAAATCTAAACCTAACCCCAAATCTAAACCTAAAATCTAAACCTAACCCCAAATCTAAACCTAAAATCTAAAACTAACCCCAAATCTAAACCTAACCCCAAATCTAAACCTAAAATCTAAACCTAACCCCAAGTCTAAACCTAACCCCAAATCTAAACCTAAAATCTAAACCTAACCCCAAATCTAAACCTAAAATCTAAACCTAACCCCAAATCTAAACCTAACCCCAAATCTAAACCTAAAATCTAAACCTAACCCCAAATCTAAACCTAACCCCAAATCTAAACCTAAAATCTAAACCTAACCCCAAATCTAAACCTAAAATCTAAACCTAACCCTAAATCTAAACCTAAAATCTAAACCTAACCCCAAATCTAAACCTAACCCCAAATCTAAACCTAACCCCAAATCTAAACCCAAATCTAAACCTAACCCCAAATCTAAACCTAAAATCTAAACCTAACCCCAAATCTAAACCTAAAATCTAAACCTAACCCCAAATCTAAACCTAACCCCAAATCTAAACCTAAAATCTAAACCTAACCAAAATCTAAACCTAACCCCAAATCTAAACCTAAAATCTAAACCTAACCCCAAGTCTAAACCTAACCCCAAATCTAAACCTAAAATCTAAACCTAAGCCAAATCTAAACCTAAAATGTAAACCTAACCACAAATCTAAACTTAACCCCAAATCTAAACCTAAAATCTAAACCTAACCCCAAATCTAAACCTAAAATCTAAACCTAACCCCAAATCTAAACCTAAAATCTAAACCTAACCCCAAATCTAAACCTAAAATGTAAACCTAACCACAAATCTAAACCTAACCCCAAATCTAAACCTAAAATCTAAACCTAACCCCAAATCTAAACCTAAAATCTAAACCTAACCCCAAATCTAAACCTTAAATCTAAACCTAACCCCAAATCTAAACCTAAAATCTAAACCTAACCCCAAATCTAAACCTAACCCCAAGTCTAAACCTAAAATCTAAACCTAACCCCAAATCTAAACCTAAAATCTAAACCTAACCCCAAATCTAAACCTAAAATCTAAACCTAACCCCAAATCTGAAACCCAAATCCAAACCTAAAATCTAAACCTAACCCCAAATCTAAACCTTAAATCTAAACCTAACCCCAAATCTAAACCTAAAATCTAAACCTAACCCCAAATCTAAACCTAAAATCTAAGCCTAACCCCAAATCTAAACCTAAAATCTAAACCTAACCCCCAATCTAAACCTAAAATCTAAACCTAACCCCAAATCTAAACCTAAAATCCAAACCTAACCCCAAATCTAAACCTAAAATCTAAACCTAACCCCAAATCTAAACCTAAAATCTAAACCTAAAATCTAAACCTAACCCCAAATCTAACCCTAACCCCAAATCTAAACCTAAAATCTAAACCTAACCCCAAATCTAAACCTAACCCCAAATCTAAACCTAAAATCTAAACCTAACCCCAAATCTAAACCTAAAATCTAAACCTAACCCCAAATCTAAACCAAAAATCTAAACCTAACCCCAAATCTAAACCTAAAATCTAAACCTAACCCCAAATCTAAACCTAAAATCTAAACCTAACCCCAAATCTAAACCTAAAATCTAAACCTAAAATCTAAACCTAACCCCAAATCTAAACCTAACCCCAAATCTAAACCTAAAATCTAAACCTAACCCCAAATATAAACCTAAAATCTAAACCTAACCCCAAATCTAAACCTAAAATCTAAACCTAACCCCAAATCTAAACCTAAAATCTAAACCTAACCCCAAATCTAAACCTAAAATCTAAACCTAACCCCAAATCTAAACCTAACCCCAAATCTAAACCTAAAATCTAAACCTAACCCCAAATCTAAACCTAAAATCTAAACCTAACCCCAAATCTAAACCTAACCCCAAATCTAAACCAAAAATCTAAACCTAACCCAAATCTAACCCTAACCCCAAATCTAAACCTAAAATCTAAACCTAACCCCAAATCTAAACCTAAAATCTAAACCTAACCCCAAGTCTAAACCTAACCCCAAATCTAAACCTAAAATCTAAACCTAACCCCAAATCTAAACCTAACCCCATATCTAAACCTAAAATCTAAACCTAACCCCAAATCTAAACCAAAAATCTAAACCTAACCCCAAATCTAAACCTAACCCCAAACCTAAACCTAAAATCTAAACCTAACCCCAAATCTAAACCTAACCCCATATCTAAACCTAAAATCTAAACCTAACCCCAAATCTAAACCTAAAATCTAAACCTAACCCCAAGTCTAAACCTAACCCCAAATCTAAACCTAAAATCTAAACCTAACCCCAAATCTAAACCTAACCCCATATCTAAACCTAAAATCTAAACCTAACCCCAAATCTAAACCAAAAATCTAAACCTAACCCCAAATCTAAACCTAACCCCAAACCTAAACCTAAAATCTAAACCTAACCCCAAATCTAAACCTAACCCCATATCTAAACCTAAAATCTAAACCTAACCCCAAATCTAAACCTAAAATCTAAACCTAACACCAAATCTAAACCTAAAATCTAAACCTAAAATCTAAACCTAACCCCAAATCTAAACCTAAAATCTAAACCTAACCCCAAATCTAAACCTAACCCCAAATCTAAACCTAAAATCTAAACCTAACCCCAAATCTAAACCTAAAATCTAAACCTAACCCCAAATCTAAACCTAAAATCTAAACCTAACCCCAAATCTTAACCTAAAATATAAACCTAAAATCTAAACCTAACCCCAAATCTAAACCTAAAATCTAAACCTGACCCCAAATCTAAACCTAACCCCAAATCTAAACCTAAAATCTAAACCTAACCCCAAATCTAAACCTAAAATCTAAACCTGACCCCAAATCTAAACCTAACCCCAAATCTAAACCTAAAATCTAAACCTAACCCCAAATCTAAACCTAAAATCTAAACCTAACCCCAAATCTAAACCTAAAATCTACACCTAACCCCAAATCTAAACCTAAAATCTAAACCTAACCCCAAATCTAAACCTAAAATCTAAACCTAACCCCAAATCTAAACCTAACCCCAAATCTAAACCTAAAATCTAAACCTAACCCCAAATCTAAACCTAAAATCTAAACCTAACCCCAAATCTAAACCTAAAATCTAAACCTAACCCCAAATCTAAACCTAACCCCAAATCTAAACCTTAAATCTAAACCTAACCCCAAATCTAAACCTAAAATCTAAACCTAACCCCAAATCTAAACCTAAAATCTAAAACTAACCCCAAATCTAAACCTAACCCCAAATCTAAACCTAAAATCTAAACCTAACCCCAAATCTAAACCTAAAATCTAAACCTAACCCCAAGTCTAAACCTAACCCCAAATCTAAACCTAAAATCTAAACCTAACCCCAAATCTAAACCTAACCCCAAATCGAAACCTAAAATCTAAACCTAACCCCAAATCTAAACCTAACCCCAAATATAAACCTAAAATCTAAACCTAACCCCAAATCTAAACCTAAAATCTAAACCTAACCCTAAATCTAAACCTAAAATCTAAACCTAACCCCAAATCTAAACCTAACCCCAAATCTAAACCTAACCCCAAATCTAAACCCAAATCTAAACCTAACCCCAAATCTAAACCTAAAATCTAAACCTAACCCCAAATCTAAACCTAAAATCTAAACCTAACCCCAAATCTAAACCTAACCCCAAATCTAAACCTAAAATCTAAACCTAACCCCAAATCTAAACCTAACCCCAAATCTAAACCTAAAATCTAAACCTAACCCCAAATCTAAACCTAAACCCAAATCTAAACCTAAAATCTAAACCTAACCCCAAATCTAAACCTAAAATCTAAACCTAACCCCAAATCTAAACCTAAAATCTAAACCTAACCCCAAATCTAAACCTAAAATGTAAACCTAACCACAAATCTAAACCTAACCCCAAATCTAAACCTAAAATCTAAACCTAACCCCAAATCTAAACCTAAAATCTAAACCTAACCCCAAATCTAAACCTAAAATCTAAACCTAACCCCAAATCTAAACCTAAAATCTAAACCTAACCCCAAATCTAAACCTAAAATCTAAACCTAACCCCAAATCTAAACCTAAAATCTAAACCTAACCCCAAATCTAAACCTAAAATCTAAACCTAACCCCAAATCTAAACCTAAAATCTAAAACTAACCCCAAATCTAAACCTAACCCCAAATCTAAACCTAAAATCTAAACCTAACCCCAAATCTAAACCTAAAATCTAAACCTAACCCCAAATCTAAACCTAAAATCTAAACCTAACCCAAATCTAAACCTAAAATGTAAACCTAACCACAAATCTAAACCTAACCCCAAATCTAAACCTAAAATCTAAACCTAACCCCAAATCTAAACCTAAAATCTAAACCTAACCCCAAATCTAAACCTTAAATCTAAACCTAACCCCAAATCTAAACCTAAAATCTAAACCTAACCCCAAATCTAAACCTAACCCCAAGTCTAAACCTAAAATCTAAACCTAACCCCAAATCTAAACCTAAAATCTAAACCTAACCCCAAATCTAAACCTAAAATCTAAACCTAACCCCAAATGTGAAACCCAAATCCAAACCTAAAATCTAAACCTAACCCCAAATCTAAACCTAAAATCTAAACCTAACCCCAAATCTAAACCTAAAATCTAAACCTAACCCCAAATCTAAACCTAAAATCTAAACCTAACCCCAAATCTAAACCTAAAATCTAAGCCTAACCCCAAATCTAAACCTAAAATCTAAACCTAACCCCAAATCTAAACCTAAAATCTAAACCTAACCCCAAATCTAAACCTAAAATCCAAACCTAACCCCAAATCTAAACCTAAAATCTAAACCTAACCCCAAATCTAAACCTAAAATCTAAACCTAAAATCTAAACCTAACCCCAAATCTAAACCTAACCCCAAATCTAAACCTAAAATCTAAACCTAACCCCAAATCTAAACCTAACCCCAAATCTAAACCTAACCCCAAATCTAAACCTAAAATCTAAACCTAACCCCAAATCTAAACCTAAAATCTAAACCTAACCCCAAATCTAAACCAAAAATCTAAACCTAACCCCAAATCTAAACCTAAAATCTAAACCTAACCCCAAATCTAAACCTAAAATCTAAACCTAACCCCAAATCTAAACCTAAAATCTAAACCTAAAATCTAAACCTAACCCCAAATCTAAACCTAAAATCTAAACCTAACCCCAAATCTAAAACTAACCCCAAATCTAAACCTAAAATATAAACCTAACCCCAAATATAAACCTAAAATCTAAACCTAACCCCAAATCTAAACCTAAAATCTAAACCTAACCCCAAATCTAAACCTAAAATCTAAACCTAACCCCAAATCTAAACCTAACCCCAAATCTAAACCTAAAATCTAAACCTAACCCCAAATATAAACCTAAAATCTAAACCTAACCCCAAATCTAAACCTAACCCCAAATCTAAACCAAAAATCTAAACCTAACCCAAATCTAACCCTAACCCCAAATCTAAACCTAAAATCTAAACCTAACCCCAAATCTAAACCTAAAATCTAAACCTAACCCCAAGTCTAAACCTAACCCCAAATCTAAACCTAAAATCTAAACCTAACCCCAAATCTAAACCTAACCCCATATCTAAACCTAAAATCTAAACCTTACCCCAAATCTAAACCAAAAATCTAAACCTAACCCCAAATCTAAACCTAACCCCAAACCTAAACCTAAAATCTAAACCTAACCCCAAATCTAAACCTAACCCCAAATATAAACCTAAAATCTAAACCTAACCCCAAATCTAAACCTAAAATCTAAACCTAACACCAAATCTAAACCTAAAATCTAAACCTAAAATCTAAACCTAACCCCAAATCTAAACCTAAAATCTAAACCTAACCCCAAATCTAAACCTAACCCCAAATCTAAACCTAAAATCTAAACCTAACCCCAAATCTAAACCTAAAATCTAAACCTAACCCCAAATCTAAACCTAAAATCTAAACCTAACCCCAAATCTAAACCTAAAATATAAACCTAAAATCTAAACCTAACCCCAAATCTAAACCTAAAATCTAAACCTGACCCCAAATCTAAACCTAACCCCAAATCTAAACCTGAAATCTAAACCTAACCCCAAATCTAAACCTAAAATCTAAACCTGACCCCAAATCTAAACCTAACCCCAAATCTAAACCTAAAATCTAAACCTAACCCCAAATCTAAACCTAACCCCAAATCTAAACCTAAAATCTACACCTAACCCCAAATCTAAACCTAAAATCTAAACCTAACCCCAAATCTAAACCTAAAATCTAAACCTAACCCCAAATCTAAACCTAAAATCTAAACCTAACCCCAAATCTAAACCTAAAATCTAAACCTAACCCCAAATCTAAACCTAACCCCAAATCTAAACCTAAAATCTAAACCTAACCCCAAATCTAAACCTAAAATCTAAACCTAACCCCAAATCTAAACCTAACCCCAAATCTAAACCTAAAATCTAAACCTAACCCCAAATCTAAACCTAACCCCAAATCTAAACCTAAAATCTAAACCTAACCCCAAATCTAAACCTAAAATCTAAACCTAACCCCAAGTCTAAACCTAACCCCAAATCTAAACCTAAAATCTAAACCTAAGCCCAAATCTAAACCTAAAATCTAAACCTAACCCCAAATCTAAACCTAACCCCAAATCTAAACCTAAAATCTAAACCTAACCCCAAATCTAAACCTAAACCCAAATATAAACCTAAAATCTAAACCTAACCCCAAATCTAAACCTAAAATCTAAACCTAACCCCAAATCTAAACCTAAAATCTAAACCTAACCCCAAATCTAAACCTAACCCCAAATCTAAACCTAACCCCAAATCTAAACCCAAATCTAAACCTAACCCCAAATCTAAACCTAAAATCTAAACCTACCCCAAATCTAAACCTAAAATCTAAACCTAACCCCAAATCTAAACCTAACCCCAAATCTAAACCTAAAATCTAAACCTAACCCCAAATCTAAACCTAACCCCAAATCTAAACCTAAAATCTAAACCTAACCCCAAATCTAAACCTAACCCCAAATCTAAACCTAACCCCAAATCTAACCTAAAATCTAAACCTAACCCCAAATCTAAACCTAAAATCTAAACCTAACCCCAAATCTAAACCTAAAATCTAAACCTAACCCCAAATCTAAACCTTAAATGTAAACCTAACCACAAATCTAAACCTAACCCCAAATCTAAACCTAAAATCTAAACCTAACCCCAAATCTAAACCTAAAATCTAAACCTAACCCCAAATCTAAACCTTAAATCTAAACCTAACCCCAAATCTAAACCTAAAATCTAAACCTAACCCCAAATCTAAACCTAAAATCTAAACCTAACCCCAAATCTAAACCTAAAATCCAAACCTAACCCCAAATCTAAACCTAAAATCTAAACCTAACCCCAAATCTAAACCTAAAATCTAAACCTAACCCCAAATCTAAACCTAAAATGTAAACCTAACCCCAAATCTAAACCTAACCCCAAATCTAAACCTAAAATCTAAACCTAACCCCAAATCTAAACCTAAAATCTAAACCTAACCCCAAATCTAAACCTAAAATCTAAACCTAACCCCAAATCTAAACCTAAAATCTAAACCTAACCCAAATCTAAACCTAAAATGTAAACCTAACCCCAAATCTAAACCTAAAATCTAAACCTAACCCCAAATCTAAACCTAAAATCTAAGCCTAACCCCAAATCTAAACCTAAAATCTAAACCTAACCCCAAATCTTAACCTAAAATCTAAACCTAACCCCAAATCTAAACCTAAAATCCAAACCTAACCCCAAATCTAAACCTAAAATCTAAACCTAACCCCAAATCTAAACCTAACCCCAAATCTAAACCTAAAATCTAAACCTAACCCCAAATCTAAACCTAACCCCAAATCTAAACCTAAAATCTAAACCTAACCCCAAATCTAAACCTAAAATCTAAACCTAACCCCAAATCTAAACCTAAAATCTAAACCTAACCCCAAATCTAAACCTAAAATCTAAACCTAACCCCAAATCTAAACCTAACCCCAAATCTAAACCTAAAATCTAAACCTAACCCCAAATCTAAACCTAAAATCTAAACCTAACCCCAAATCTAAACCTAAAATCTAAACCTAAAATCTAAACCTAACCCCAAATCTAAACCTAAAATCTAAACCTAACCCCAAATCTAAAACTAACCCCAAATCTAAACCTAAAATATAAACCTAACCCCAAATATAAACCTAAAATCTAAACCTAACCCCAAATCTAAACCTAAAATCTAAACCTAACCCCAAATCTAAACCTAAAATCTAAACCTAACCCCAAATCTAAACCTAAAATCTAAACCTAACCCCAAATCTAAACCTAAAATCTAAACCTAACCCCAAATCTAAACCTAAAATCTAAACCTAACCCCAAATCTAAACCTTAAATCTAAACCTAACCCCAAATCTAAACCTAAAATCTAAACCTAACCCCAAATCTAAACCTAAAATCTAAACCTAACCCCAAATCTAAACCTAAAATCCAAACCTAACCCCAAATCTAAACCTAAAATCTAAACCTAACCCCAAATCTAAACCTAAAATCTAAACCTAACCCCAAATCTAAACCTAAAATGTAAACCTAACCCCAAATCTAAACCTAACCCCAAATCTAAACCTAAAATCTAAACCTAACCCCAAATCTAAACCTAAAATCTAAACCTAACCCCAAATCTAAACCTAAAATCTAAACCTAACCCCAAATCTAAACCTAAAATCTAAACCTAACCCAAATCTAAACCTAAAATGTAAACCTAACCACAAATCTAAACCTAACCCCAAATCTAAACCTAAAATCTAAACCTAACCCCAAATCTAAACCTAAAATCTAAACCTAACCCCAAATCTAAACCTTAAATCTAAACCTAACCCCAAATCTAAACCTAAAATCTAAACCTAACCCCAAATCTAAACCTAACCCCAAGTCTAAACCTAAAATCTAAACCTAACCCCAAATCTAAACCTAACCCCAAATCTAAACCTAAAATCTAAACCTAACCCCAAATCTAAACCTAAAATCTAAACCTAACCCCAAATCTAAACCTAACCCCAAATCTAAACCTTAAATCTAAACCTAACCCCAAATCTAAACCTAAAATCTAAACCTAACCCCAAATCTAAACCTAAAATCTAAACCTAACCCCAAATCTAAACCTAACCCCAAATCTAAACCTAAAATCTAAACCTAACCCCAAATCTAAACCTAAAATCTAAACCTAACCCCAAATCTAAACCTAACCCCAAATCTAAACCTAAAATCTAAACCTAACCCCAAATCTAAACCTAACCCCAAATCTAAACCTAAAATCTAAACCTAACCCCAAATCTAAACCTAAAATCTAAACCTAACCCCAAGTCTAAACCTAACCCCAAATCTAAACCTAAAATCTAAACCTAACCCCAAATCTAAACCTAAAATCTAAACCTAACCCCAAATCTAAACCTAAAATCTAAACCTAACCCCAAATCTAAACCTAAAATCTAAACCTAACCCCAAATCTAAACCTAACCCCAAATCTAAACCTAAAATCTAAACCTAACCCCAAATCTAAACCTAAAATCTAAACCTAACCCCAAATCTAAACCTAAAATCTAAACCTAAAATCTAAACCTAACCCCAAATCTAAACCTAAAATCTAAACCTAACCCCAAATCTAAAACTAACCCCAAATCTAAACCTAAAATATAAACCTAACCCCAAATATAAACCTAAAATCTAAACCTAACCCCAAATCTAAACCTAAAATCTAAACCTAACCCCAAATCTAAACCTAAAATCTAAACCTAACCCCAAATCTAAACCTAAAATCTAAACCTAACCCCAAATCTAAACCTAAAATCTAAACCTAACCCCAAATCTAAACCTAAAATCTAAACCTAACCCCAAATCTAAACCTTAAATCTAAACCTAACCCCAAATCTAAACCTAAAATCTAAACCTAACCCCAAATCTAAACCTAAAATCTAAACCTAACCCCAAATCTAAACCTAAAATCCAAACCTAACCCCAAATCTAAACCTAAAATCTAAACCTAACCCCAAATCTAAACCTAAAATCTAAACCTAACCCCAAATCTAAACCTAAAATGTAAACCTAACCCCAAATCTAAACCTAACCCCAAATCTAAACCTAAAATCTAAACCTAACCCCAAATCTAAACCTAAAATCTAAACCTAACCCCAAATCTAAACCTAAAATCTAAACCTAACCCCAAATCTAAACCTAAAATCTAAACCTAACCCAAATCTAAACCTAAAATGTAAACCTAACCACAAATCTAAACCTAACCCCAAATCTAAACCTAAAATCTAAACCTAACCCCAAATCTAAACCTAAAATCTAAACCTAACCCCAAATCTAAACCTTAAATCTAAACCTAACCCCAAATCTAAACCTAAAATCTAAACCTAACCCCAAATCTAAACCTAACCCCAAGTCTAAACCTAAAATCTAAACCTAACCCCAAATCTAAACCTAACCCCAAATCTAAACCTAAAATCTAAACCTAACCCCAAATCTAAACCTAAAATCTAAACCTAACCCCAAATCTAAACCTAACCCCAAATCTAAACCTTAAATCTAAACCTAACCCCAAATCTAAACCTAAAATCTAAACCTAACCCCAAATCTAAACCTAAAATCTAAACCTAACCCCAAATCTAAACCTAACCCCAAATCTAAACCTAAAATCTAAACCTAACCCCAAATCTAAACCTAAAATCTAAACCTAACCCCAAATCTAAACCTAACCCCAAATCTAAACCTAAAATCTAAACCTAACCCCAAATCTAAACCTAACCCCAAATCTAAACCTAAAATCTAAACCTAACCCCAAATCTAAACCTAAAATCTAAACCTAACCCCAAGTCTAAACCTAACCCCAAATCTAAACCTAAAATCTAAACCTAACCCCAAATCTAAACCTAAAATCTAAACCTAACCCCAAATCTAAACCTAACCCCAAATCTAAACCTAAAATCTAAACCTAACCCCAAATCTAAACCTAAACCCAAATATAAACCTAAAATCTAAACCTAACCCCAAATCTAAACCTAAAATCTAAACCTAACCCCAAATCTAAACCTAAAATCTAAACCTAACCCCAAATCTAAACCTAACCCCAAATCTAAACCTAACCCCAAATCTAAACCCAAATCTAAACCTAACCCCAAATCTAAACCTAAAATCTAAACCTACCCCAAATCTAAACCTAAAATCTAAACCTAACCCCAAATCTAAACCTAACCCCAAATCTAAACCTAAAATCTAAACCTAACCCCAAATCTAAACCTAACCCCAAATCTAAACCTAAAATCTAAACCTAACCCCAAATCTAAACCTAACCCCAAATCTAAACCTAACCCCAAATCTAACCTAAAATCTAAACCTAACCCCAAATCTAAACCTAAAATCTAAACCTAACCCCAAATCTAAACCTAAAATCTAAACCTAACCCCAAATCTAAACCTTAAATGTAAACCTAACCACAAATCTAAACCTAACCCCAAATCTAAACCTAAAATCTAAACCTAACCCCAAATCTAAACCTAAAATCTAAACCTAACCCCAAATCTAAACCTTAAATCTAAACCTAACCCCAAATCTAAACCTAAAATCTAAACCTAACCCCAAATCTAAACCTAAAATCTAAACCTAACCCCAAATCTAAACCTAAAATCCAAACCTAACCCCAAATCTAAACCTAAAATCTAAACCTAACCCCAAATCTAAACCTAAAATCTAAACCTAACCCCAAATCTAAACCTAAAATGTAAACCTAACCCCAAATCTAAACCTAAAATCTAAACCTAACCCCAAATCTAAACCTAAAATCTAAACCTAACCCCAAATCTAAACCTAACCCCAAGTCTAAACCTAAAATCTAAACCTAACCCCAAATCTAAACCTAAAATCTAAACCTAACCCCAAATCTAAACCTAAAATCTAAACCTAACCCCAAATGTGAAACCCAAATCCAAACCTAAAATCTAAACCTAACCCCAAATCTAAACCTAAAATCTAAACCTAACCCCAAATCTAAACCTAAAATCTAAACCTAACCCCAAATCTAAACCTAAAATCTAAACCTAACCCCAAATCTAAACCTAAAATCTAAACCTAACCCCAAATCTAAACCTAAAATCTAAACCTAACCCCAAATCTAAACCTAAAATCTAAACCTAACCCCAAATCTAAACCTAACCCCAAATCTAAACCTAAAATCTAAACCTAACCCCAAATCTAAACCTAAAATCTAAACCTAACCCCAAATCTAAACCTAAAATCTAAACCTAAAATCTAAACCTAACCCCAAATCTAAACCTAAAATCTAAACCTAACCCCAAATCTAAAACTAACCCCAAATCTAAACCTAAAATATAAACCTAACCCCAAATATAAACCTAAAATCTAAACCTAACCCCAAATCTAAACCTAAAATCTAAACCTAACCCCAAATCTAAACCTAAAATCTAAACCTAACCCCAAATCTAAACCTAAAATCTAAACCTAACCCCAAATCTAAACCTAAAATCTAAACCTAACCCCAAATCTAAACCTAAAATCTAAACCTAACCCCAAATCTAAACCTTAAATCTAAACCTAACCCCAAATCTAAACCTAAAATCTAAACCTAACCCCAAATCTAAACCTAAAATCTAAACCTAACCCCAAATCTAAACCTAAAATCCAAACCTAACCCCAAATCTAAACCTAAAATCTAAACCTAACCCCAAATCTAAACCTAAAATCTAAACCTAACCCCAAATCTAAACCTAAAATGTAAACCTAACCCCAAATCTAAACCTAACCCCAAATCTAAACCTAAAATCTAAACCTAACCCCAAATCTAAACCTAAAATCTAAACCTAACCCCAAATCTAAACCTAAAATCTAAACCTAACCCCAAATCTAAACCTAAAATCTAAACCTAACCCAAATCTAAACCTAAAATGTAAACCTAACCACAAATCTAAACCTAACCCCAAATCTAAACCTAAAATCTAAACCTAACCCCAAATCTAAACCTAAAATCTAAACCTAACCCCAAATCTAAACCTTAAATCTAAACCTAACCCCAAATCTAAACCTAAAATCTAAACCTAACCCCAAATCTAAACCTAACCCCAAGTCTAAACCTAAAATCTAAACCTAACCCCAAATCTAAACCTAACCCCAAATCTAAACCTAAAATCTAAACCTAACCCCAAATCTAAACCTAAAATCTAAACCTAACCCCAAATCTAAACCTAACCCCAAATCTAAACCTTAAATCTAAACCTAACCCCAAATCTAAACCTAAAATCTAAACCTAACCCCAAATCTAAACCTAAAATCTAAACCTAACCCCAAATCTAAACCTAACCCCAAATCTAAACCTAAAATCTAAACCTAACCCCAAATCTAAACCTAAAATCTAAACCTAACCCCAAATCTAAACCTAACCCCAAATCTAAACCTAAAATCTAAACCTAACCCCAAATCTAAACCTAACCCCAAATCTAAACCTAAAATCTAAACCTAACCCCAAATCTAAACCTAAAATCTAAACCTAACCCCAAGTCTAAACCTAACCCCAAATCTAAACCTAAAATCTAAACCTAACCCCAAATCTAAACCTAAAATCTAAACCTAACCCCAAATCTAAACCTAACCCCAAATCTAAACCTAAAATCTAAACCTAACCCCAAATCTAAACCTAAACCCAAATATAAACCTAAAATCTAAACCTAACCCCAAATCTAAACCTAACCCCAAATCTAAACCTAACCCCAAATCTAAACCTAAAATCTAAACCTAACCCCAAATCTAAACCTAAAATCTAAACCTACCCCAAATCTAAACCTAAAATCTAAACCTAACCCCAAATCTAAACCTAACCCCAAATCTAAACCTAAAATCTAAACCTAACCCCAAATCTAAACCTAACCCCAAATCTAAACCTAAAATCTAAACCTAACCCCAAATCTAAACCTAACCCCAAATCTAAACCTAACCCCAAATCTAACCTAAAATCTAAACCTAACCCCAAATCTAAACCTAAAATCTAAACCTAACCCCAAATCTAAACCTAAAATCTAAACCTAACCCCAAATCTAAACCTTAAATGTAAACCTAACCACAAATCTAAACCTAACCCCAAATCTAAACCTAAAATCTAAACCTAACCCCAAATCTAAACCTAAAATCTAAACCTAACCCCAAATCTAAACCTTAAATCTAAACCTAACCCCAAATCTAAACCTAAAATCTAAACCTAACCCCAAATCTAAACCTAAAATCTAAACCTAACCCCAAATCTAAACCTAAAATCCAAACCTAACCCCAAATCTAAACCTAAAATCTAAACCTAACCCCAAATCTAAACCTAAAATCTAAACCTAACCCCAAATCTAAACCTAAAATGTAAACCTAACCCCAAATCTAAACCTAAAATCTAAACCTAACCCCAAATCTAAACCTAAAATCTAAACCTAACCCCAAATCTAAACCTAACCCCAAGTCTAAACCTAAAATCTAAACCTAACCCCAAATCTAAACCTAAAATCTAAACCTAACCCCAAATCTAAACCTAAAATCTAAACCTAACCCCAAATGTGAAACCCAAATCCAAACCTAAAATCTAAACCTAACCCCAAATCTAAACCTAAAATCTAAACCTAACCCCAAATCTAAACCTAAAATCTAAACCTAACCCCAAATCTAAACCTAAAATCTAAACCTAACCCCAAATCTAAACCTAAAATCTAAGCCTAACCCCAAATCTAAACCTAAAATCTAAACCTAACCCCAAATCTAAACCTAAAATCTAAACCTAACCCCAAATCTAAACCTAAAATCCAAACCTAACCCCAAATCTAAACCTAAAATCTAAACCTAACCCCAAATCTAAACCTAAAATCTAAACCTAAAATCTAAACCTAACCCCAAATCTAAACCTAACCCCAAATCTAAACCTAAAATCTAAACCTAACCCCAAATCTAAACCTAACCCCAAATCTAAACCTAACCCCAAATCTAAACCTAAAATCTAAACCTAACCCCAAATCTAAACCTAAAATCTAAACCTAACCCCAAATCTAAACCAAAAATCTAAACCTAACCCCAAATCTAAACCTAAAATCTAAACCTAACCCCAAATCTAAACCTAAAATCTAAACCTAACCCCAAATCTAAACCTAAAATCTAAACCTAAAATCTAAACCTAACCCCAAATCTAAACCTAAAATCTAAACCTAACCCCAAATCTAAAACTAACCCCAAATCTAAACCTAAAATATAAACCTAACCCCAAATATAAACCTAAAATCTAAACCTAACCCCAAATCTAAACCTAAAATCTAAACCTAACCCCAAATCTAAACCTAAAATCTAAACCTAACCCCAAATCTAAACCTAAAATCTAAACCTAACCCCAAATCTAAACCTAAAATCTAAACCTAACCCCAAATCTAAACCTAAAATCTAAACCTAACCCCAAATCTAAACCTTAAATCTAAACCTAACCCCAAATCTAAACCTAAAATCTAAACCTAACCCCAAATCTAAACCTAAAATCTAAACCTAACCCCAAATCTAAACTTAAAATCGAAACCTAACCCCAAATCTAAACCTAAAATCTAAACCTAACCCCAAATCTAAACCTAAAATCTAAACCTAACCCCAAATCTAAACCTAAAATGTAAACCTAACCCCAAATCTAAACCTAACCCCAAATCTAAACCTAAAATCTAAACCTAACCCCAAATCTAAACCTAAAATCTAAACCTAACCCCAAATCTAAACCTAAAATCTAAACCTAACCCCAAATCTAAACCTAAAATCTAAACCTAACCCAAATCTAAACCTAAAATGTAAACCTAACCACAAATCTAAACCTAACCCCAAATCTAAACCTAAAATCTAAACCTAACCCCAAATCTAAACCTAAAATCTAAACCTAACCCCAAATCTAAACCTTAAATCTAAACCTAACCCCAAATCTAAACCTAAAATCTAAACCTAACCCCAAATCTAAACCTAACCCCAAGTCTAAACCTAAAATCTAAACCTAACCCCAAATCTAAACCTAAAATCTAAACCTAACCCCAAATCTAAACCTAAAATCTAAACCTAACCCCAAATGTGAAACCCAAATCCAAACCTAAAATCTAAACCTAACCCCAAATCTAAACCTAAAATCTAAACCTAACCCCAAATCTAAACCTAAAATCTAAACCTAACCCCAAATCTAAACCTAAAATCTAAACCTAACCCCAAATCTAAACCTAAAATCTAAGCCTAACCCCAAATCTAAACCTAAAATCTAAACCTAACCCCAAATCTAAACCTAAAATCTAAACCTAACCCCAAATCTAAACCTAAAATCCAAACCTAACCCCAAATCTAAACCTAAAATCTAAACCTAACCCCAAATCTAAACCTAAAATCTAAACCTAAAATCTAAACCTAACCCCAAATCTAAACCTAACCCCAAATCTAAACCTAAAATCTAAACCTAACCCCAAATCTAAACCTAACCCCAAATCTAAACCTAACCCCAAATCTAAACCTAAAATCTAAACCTAACCCCAAATCTAAACCTAAAATCTAAACCTAACCCCAAATCTAAACCAAAAATCTAAACCTAACCCCAAATCTAAACCTAAAATCTAAACCTAACCCCAAATCTAAACCTAAAATCTAAACCTAACCCCAAATCTAAACCTAAAATCTAAACCTAAAATCTAAACCTAACCCCAAATCTAAACCTAAAATCTAAACCTAACCCCAAATCTAAAACTAACCCCAAATCTAAACCTAAAATATAAACCTAACCCCAAATATAAACCTAAAATCTAAACCTAACCCCAAATCTAAACCTAAAATCTAAACCTAACCCCAAACCTAAACCTAAAATCTAAACCTAACCCCAAATCTAAACCTAACCCCAAATATAAACCTAAAATCTAAACCTAACCCCAAATCTAAACCTAAAATCTAAACCTAACCCCAAATCTAAACCTAACCCCAAATCTAAACCAAAAATCTAAACCTAACCCAAATCTAACCCTAACCCCAAATCTAAACCTAAAATCTAAACCTAACCCCAAATCTAAACCTAAAATCTAAACCTAACCCCAAGTCTAAACCTAACCCCAAATCTAAACCTAAAATCTAAACCTAACCCCAAATCTAAACCTAACCCCATATCTAAACCTAAAATCTAAACCTTACCCCAAATATAAACCAAAAATCTAAACCTAACCCCAAATCTAAACCTAACCCCAAACCTAAACCTAAAATCTAAACCTAACCCCAAATCTAAACCTAACCCCAAATATAAACCTAAAATCTAAACCTAACCCCAAATCTAAACCTAAAATCTAAACCTAACACCAAATCTAAACCTAAAATCTAAACCTAAAATCTAAACCTAACCCCAAATCTAAACCTAAAATCTAAACCTAACCCCAAATCTAAACCTAACCCCAAATCTAAACCTAAAATCTAAACCTAACCCCAAATCTAAACCTAAAATCTAAACCTAACCCCAAATCTAAACCTAAAATCTAAACCTAACCCCAAATCTAAACCTAAAATATAAACCTAAAATCTAAACCTAACCCCAAATCTAAACCTAAAATCTAAACCTGACCCCAAATCTAAACCTAACCCCAAATCTAAACCTGAAATCTAAACCTAACCCCAAATCTAAACCTAAAATCTAAACCTGACCCCAAATCTAAACCTAACCCCAAATCTAAACCTAAAATCTAAACCTAACCCCAAATCTAAACCTAACCCCAAATCTAAACCTAAAATCTAAACCTAACCCCAAATCTAAACCTAAAATCTACACCTAACCCCAAATCTAAACCTAAAATCTAAACCTAACCCCAAATCTAAACCTAAAATCTAAACCTAACCCCAAATCTAAACCTAACCCCAAATCTAAACCTAAAATCTAAACCTAACCCCAAATCTAAACCTAACCCCAAATCTAAACCTAAAATCTAAACCTAACCCCAAATCTAAACCTAAAATCTAAACCTAACCCCAAATCTAAACCTAACCCCAAATCTAAACCTTAAATCTAAACCTAACCCCAAATCTAAACCTAAAATCTAAACCTAACCCCAAATCTAAACCTAAAATCTAAACCTAACCCCAAATCTAAACCTAACCCCAAATCTAAACCTAAAATCTAAACCTAACCCCAAATCTAAACCTAAAATCTAAACCTAACCCCAAATCTAAACCTAAAATCTAAACCTAACCCCAAATCTAAACCTAACCCCAAATCTAAACCTAAAATCTAAACCTAACCCCAAATCTAAACCTAAAATCTAAACCTAACCCCAAGTCTAAACCTAACCCCAAATCTAAACCTAAAATCTAAACCTAACCCCAAATCTAAACCTAAAATCTAAACCTAACCCCAAATCTAAACCTAAAATCTAAACCTAACCCCAAATCTAAACCTAAACCCAAATATAAACCTAAAATCTAAACCTAACCCCAAATCTAAACCTAAAATCTAAACCTAACCCCAAATCTAAACCTAAAATCTAAACCTAACCCCAAATCTAAACCTAACCCCAAATCTAAACCTAACCCCAAATCTAAACCCAAATCTAAACCTAACCCCAAATCTAAACCTAAAATCTAAACCTACCCCAAATCTAAACCTAAAATCTAAACCTAACCCCAAATCTAAACCTAACCCCAAATCTAAACCTAAAATCTAAACCTAACCCCAAATCTAAACCTAACCCCAAATCTAAACCTAAAATCTAAACCTAACCCCAAATCTAAACCTAACCCCAAATCTAAACCTAACCCCAAATCTAACCTAAAATCTAAACCTAACCCCAAATCTAAACCTAAAATCTAAACCTAACCCCAAATCTAAACCTAAAATCTAAACCTAACCCCAAATCTAAACCTTAAATGTAAACCTAACCACAAATCTAAACCTAACCCCAAATCTAAACCTAAAATCTAAACCTAACCCCAAATCTAAACCTAAAATCTAAACCTAACCCCAAATCTAAACCTTAAATCTAAACCTAACCCCAAATCTAAACCTAAAATCTAAACCTAACCCCAAATCTAAACCTAAAATCTAAACCTAACCCCAAATCTAAACCTAAAATCCAAACCTAACCCCAAATCTAAACCTAAAATCTAAACCTAACCCCAAATCTAAACCTAAAATCTAAACCTAACCCCAAATCTAAACCTTAAATCTAAACCTAACCCCAAATCTAAACCTAAAATCTAAACCTAACCCCAAATCTAAACCTAAAATCTAAACCTAACCCCAAATCTAAACCTAAAATCTAAGCCTAACCCCAAATCTAAACCTAAAATCTAAACCTAACCCCAAATCTAAACCTAAAATCTAAACCTAACCCCAAATCTAAACCTTAAATCTAAACCTAACCCCAAATCTAAACCTAAAATCTAAACCTAACCCCAAATCTAAACCTAAAATCTAAACCTAACCCCAAATCTAAACCTAAAATCTAAACCTAACCCCAAATCTAAACCTAAAATCTAAACCTAACCCCAAATCTAAGCCTAAAATCTAAACCTAACCCCAAATCTAAACCTAAAATCTAAACCTAACCCCAAATCTAAACCTAACCCCAAATCTAAACCTAAAATCTAAACCTAACCCCAAATCTAAACCTAAAATCTAAACCTAACCCCAAATCTAAACCTAAAATCTAAACCTAACCCCAAATCTAAACCTAAAATCTAAACCTAACCCCAAATCTAAACCTAAAATCTAAACCTAACCCCAAATCTAAACCTAAAATGTAAACCTAACCACAAATCTAAACCTAACCCCAAATCTAAACCTAAAATCTAAACCTAACCCCAAATCTAAACCTAAAATCTAAACCTAACCCCAAATCTAAACCTTAAATCTAAACCTAACCCCAAATCTAAACCTAAAATCTAAACCTAACCCCAAATCTAAACCTAACCCCAAGTCTAAACCTAAAATCTAAACCTAACCCCAAATCTAAACCTAAAATCTAAACCTAACCCCAAATCTAAACCTAAAATCTAAACCTAACCCCAAATCTAAACCTAAAATCTAAACCTAACCCCAAATCTAAACCTAAAATCTAAACCTAACCCCAAATCTAAACCTAAAATCTAAGCCTAACCCCAAATCTAAACCTAAAATCTAAACCTAACCCCAAATCTAAACCTAAAATCTAAACCTAACCCCAAATCTAAACCTAAAATCCAAACCTAACCCCAAATCTAAACCTAAAATCTAAACCTAACCCCAAATCTAAACCTAAAATCTAAACCTAAAATCTAAACCTAACCCCAAATCTAAACCTAACCCCAAATCTAAACCTAACCCCAAATCTAAACCTAACCCCAAATCTAAACCTAACCCCAAATCTAAACCTAAAATCTAAACCTAACCCCAAATCTAAACCTAAAATCTAAACCTAACCCCAAATCTAAACCTAAAATCTAAACCTAACCCCAAATCTAAACCTAAAATCTAAACCTAACCCCAAATCTAAACCTAAAATCTAAACCTAACCCCAAATCTAAACCTAAAATCTAAACCTAAAATCTAAACCTAACCCCAAATCTAAACCTAAAATCTAAACCTAACCCCAAATCTAAAACTAACCCCAAATCTAAACCTAAAATATAAACCTAACCCCAAATATAAACCTAAAATCTAAACCTAACCCCAAATCTAAACCTAAAATCTAAACCTAAAATCTAAACCTAACCCCAAATCTAAACCTAAAATCTAAACCTAACCCCAAATCTAAAACTAACCCCAAATCTAAACCTAAAATATAAACCTAACCCCAAACCTAAACCTAAAATCTAAACCTAACCCCAAATCTAAACCTAACCCCAAATATAAACCTAAAATCTAAACCTAACCCCAAATCTAAACCTAAAATCTAAACCTAACACCAAATCTAAACCTAAAATCTAAACCTAAAATCTAAACCTAACCCCAAATCTAAACCTAAAATCTAAACCTAACCCCAAATCTAAACCTAACCCCAAATCTAAACCTAAAATCTAAACCTAACCCCAAATCTAAACCTAAAATCTAAATCTAACCCCAAATCTAAACCTAAAATCTAAACCTAACCCCAAATCTAAACCTAAAATATAAACCTAAAATCTAAACCTAACCCCAAATCTAAACCTAAAATCTAAACCTGACCCCAAATCTAAACCTAACCCCAAATCTAAACCTGAAATCTAAACCTAACCCCAAATCTAAACCTAAAATCTAAACCTGACCCCAAATCTAAACCTAACCCCAAATCTAAACCTAAAATCTAAACCTAACCCCAAATCTAAACCTAACCCCAAATCTAAACCTAAAATCTAAACCTAACCCCAAATCTAAACCTAAAATCTACACCTAACCCCAAATCTAAACCTAAAATCTAAACCTAACCCCAAATCTAAACCTAAAATCTAAACCTAACCCCAAATCTAAACCTAACCCCAAATCTAAACCTAAAATCTAAACCTAACCCCAAATCTAAACCTAACCCCAAATCTAAACCTAAAATCTAAACCTAACCCCAAATCTAAACCTAAAATCTAAACCTAACCCCAAATCTAAACCTAACCCCAAATCTAAACCTTAAATCTAAACCTAACCCCAAATCTAAACCTAAAATCTAAACCTAACCCCAAATCTAAACCTAAATTCTAAACCTAACCCCAAATCTAAACCTAAAATCTAAACCTAACCCCAAATCTAAACCTAACCCCAAATCTAAACCTAAAATCTAAACCTAACCCCAAATCTAAACCTAACCCCAAATCTAAACCTAAAATCTAAACCTAACCCCAAATCTAAACCTAAAATCTAAACCTAACCCCAAGTCTAAACCTAACCCCAAATCTAAACCTAAAATCTAAACCTAACCCCAAATCTAAACCTAAAATCTAAACCTAACCCCAAATCTAAACCTAACCCCAAATCTAAACCTAAAATCTAAACCTAACCCCAAATCTAAACCTAAACCCAAATATAAACCTAAAATCTAAACCTAACCCCAAATCTAAACCTAAAATCTAAACCTAACCCCAAATCTAAACCTAAAATCTAAACCTAACCCCAAATCTAAACCTAACCCCAAATCTAAACCTAACCCCAAATCTAAACCCAAATCTAAACCTAACCCCAAATCTAAACCTAAAATCTAAACCTACCCCAAATCTAAACCTAAAATCTAAACCTAACCCCAAATCTAAACCTAACCCCAAATCTAAACCTAAAATCTAAACCTAACCCCAAATCTAAACCTAACCCCAAATCTAAACCTAAAATCTAAACCTAACCCCAAATCTAAACCTAACCCCAAATCTAAACCTAACCCCAAATCTAACCTAAAATCTAAACCTAACCCCAAATCTAAACCTAAAATCTAAACCTAACCCCAAATCTAAACCTTAAATGTAAACCTA
>NW_027288784.1:300000-430377 GCF_037038585.1 Patagioenas fasciata | reverse complement strand
TACAGCAGTGTGCGCGACTTTCAGGAGTGTGCCTGGAAAGTGCCAGAATCACCAGGAGCATCTGTGCAAAAGCTGCTGCCTCTGTGACCGCATTGAGGCACGTTCGCGTGTCTGCGAGTATATAGACGGCTCTTTCGCGTTCACTCCGAGGGAAACGGTCCGCTATTGCTTCTGTGCGCACAGACGCGATTCCCTTGTCTCTTGCGAACACAGGGAACTCTGTGCATCCAAATCTACAGGCTAAGGACGCGTCTGCATATGTTTTGGTGAACAATCGAGTGTGCGTGTTCTGACAGCTGCCTCTATGCAGACGTCTCCACAGAGCCACTTCTGAATGCCCCGCAGCCCAGGACTGAATGGATACACTAACAAGTGCACCGGTGTGAGCAACCACATATGCAGAAGGACGTCTTTCATCTCACAGAAGCGCGAACGTCTTGGCGTTCAAGCACATGGCAGAAACAAGGTGTGAACAGATGAGCTGCTGCTATTTTCTCCGTTCGGCATGCTTCGTTGTAGCTCTCTTGCCGGTCGCCGGCTTAGCGGCTTGCTTTGCGCGACTAGCTCTGGGGAGAGAAGGAGATAGCGCCGGAAACCTCGCCTTTTGCCTTCTTCGGCGCTGGAACCTGGTTGCTGCGCCTTCTCTTTGTCCATGTGCACACACACGATTCCTCAGCGAAAACCATGCAGAAACCTTTCCACGAGCACCCAGGGATGTGCACCCAGCACCACGTGCACGCACACGCAGCTAGAGAAAAGCACCTACCTTTTCACACACTGATGCCTAAGCAAACGCGTGGCCACACACACGCACACATCCGCAAGCGCGCCTACTCCCATCTATTGAGGGAAAGACGGACGAGCTCTTTGGTTGCTCTTCACAGGCTTGTCCCTGATCTATAGCTGAGGGCAAACACTTGTGTGCTTGTGGGAGAGCCTGTGTCTTTCCTGGAAGCGTTTGGGAGTTTTGCTCAGACGCGTGTTTCCTCAAGTTCAAGAATCAAGATCTAGGATACCTGCAGACAGGTGCCTGTTTGTGTGGAGACAGTCTGTTTGAAACTGTGTTCCTCAGCGCCCGCTCTTTCTCCCCGTCGCTCCACACGCCTGGGAGTCCCTTTCTTTCTCTCCACAAGCACGTGTGTTGACTTCGTCGCACATGTGCATCTGCACAAGCGTTGAGCTCAGCAGAGCGTGTCTCTTGACACTTGATGTGCGTTGGCTGTGTCTGCCTGCTCCAGTGAAGAGAGAAACGGGAAATCATCTTGGTAGAGGCAACAAAGCAAAAGCGAGGCAGGATTGACATCTGCTCAACAGAGACGGATTCCCTGCGCTGACACAGTTCACAGTTACACGAGAAGCAATCTGAGCGGTCCGTCGACCGGAGACGTGTTTCCCAAGAGGTCGTTTAGCGAGTGAACAGCAGTGTGCGCGACTTTCAGGAGTGTGCCTGGAAAGTGCCAGAATCACCAGGAGCATCTGTGCAAAAGCTGCTGCCTCTGTGACCGCATTGAGGCACGTTCGCGTGTCTGCGAGTATATAGACGGCTCTTTCGCGTTCACTCCGAGGGAAACGGTCCGCTATTGCTTCTGTGCGCACAGACGCGATTCCCTTGTCTCTTGCGAACACAGGGAACTCTGTGCATCCAAATCTACAGGCTAAGGACGCGTCTGCATATGTTTTGGTGAACAATCGAGTGTGCGTGTTCTGACAGCTGCCTCTATGCAGACGTCTCCACAGAGCCACTTCTGAATGCCCCGCAGCCCAGGACTGAATGGATACACTAACAAGTGCACCGGTGTGAGCAACCACATATGCAGAAGGACGTCTTTCATCTCACAGAAGCGCGAACGTCTTGGCGTTCAAGCACATGGCAGAAACAAGGTGTGAACAGATGAGCTGCTGCTATTTTCTCCGTTCGGCATGCTTCGTTGTAGCTCTCTTGCCGGTCGCCGGCTTAGCGGCTTGCTTTGCGCGACTAGCTCTGGGGAGAGAAGGAGATAGCGCCGGAAACCTCGCCTTTTGCCTTCTTCGGCGCTGGAACCTGGTTGCTGCGCCTTCTCTTTGTCCATGTGCACACACACGATTCCTCAGCGAAAACCATGCAGAAACCTTTCCACGAGCACCCAGGGATGTGCACCCAGCACCACGTGCACGCACACGCAGCTAGAGAAAAGCACCTACCTTTTCACACACTGATGCCTAAGCAAACGCGTGGCCACACACACGCACACATCCGCAAGCGCGCCTACTCCCATCTATTGAGGGAAAGACGGACGAGCTCTTTGGTTGCTCTTCACAGGCTTGTCCCTGATCTATAGCTGAGGGCAAACACTTGTGTGCTTGTGGGAGAGCCTGTGTCTTTCCTGGAAGCGTTTGGGAGTTTTGCTCAGACGCGTGTTTCCTCAAGTTCAAGAATCAAGATCTAGGATACCTGCAGACAGGTGCCTGTTTGTGTGGAGACAGTCTGTTTGAAACTGTGTTCCTCAGCGCCCGCTCTTTCTCCCCGTCGCTCCACACGCCTGGGAGTCCCTTTCTTTCTCTCCACAAGCACGTGTGTTGACTTCGTCGCACATGTGCATCTGCACAAGCGTTGAGCTCAGCAGAGCGTGTCTCTTGACACTTGATGTGCGTTGGCTGTGTCTGCCTGCTCCAGTGAAGAGAGAAACGGGAAATCATCTTGGTAGAGGCAACAAAGCAAAAGCGAGGCAGGATTGACATCTGCTCAACAGAGACGGATTCCCTGCGCTGACACAGTTCACAGTTACACGAGAAGCAATCTGAGCGGTCCGTCGACCGGAGACGTGTTTCCCAAGAGGTCGTTTAGCGAGTGAACAGCAGTGTGCGCGACTTTCAGGAGTGTGCCTGGAAAGTGCCAGAATCACCAGGAGCATCTGTGCAAAAGCTGCTGCCTCTGTGACCGCATTGAGGCACGTTCGCGTGTCTGCGAGTATATAGACGGCTCTTTCGCGTTCACTCCGAGGGAAACGGTCCGCTATTGCTTCTGTGCGCACAGACGCGATTCCCTTGTCTCTTGCGAACACAGGGAACTCTGTGCATCCAAATCTACAGGCTAAGGACGCGTCTGCATATGTTTTGGTGAACAATCGAGTGTGCGTGTTCTGACAGCTGCCTCTATGCAGACGTCTCCACAGAGCCACTTCTGAATGCCCCGCAGCCCAGGACTGAATGGATACACTAACAAGTGCACCGGTGTGAGCAACCACATATGCAGAAGGACGTCTTTCATCTCACAGAAGCGCGAACGTCTTGGCGTTCAAGCACATGGCAGAAACAAGGTGTGAACAGATGAGCTGCTGCTATTTTCTCCGTTCGGCATGCTTCGTTGTAGCTCTCTTGCCGGTCGCCGGCTTAGCGGCTTGCTTTGCGCGACTAGCTCTGGGGAGAGAAGGAGATAGCGCCGGAAACCTCGCCTTTTGCCTTCTTCGGCGCTGGAACCTGGTTGCTGCGCCTTCTCTTTGTCCATGTGCACACACACGATTCCTCAGCGAAAACCATGCAGAAACCTTTCCACGAGCACCCAGGGATGTGCACCCAGCACCACGTGCACGCACACGCAGCTAGAGAAAAGCACCTACCTTTTCACACACTGATGCCTAAGCAAACGCGTGGCCACACACACGCACACATCCGCAAGCGCGCCTACTCCCATCTATTGAGGGAAAGACGGACGAGCTCTTTGGTTGCTCTTCACAGGCTTGTCCCTGATCTATAGCTGAGGGCAAACACTTGTGTGCTTGTGGGAGAGCCTGTGTCTTTCCTGGAAGCGTTTGGGAGTTTTGCTCAGACGCGTGTTTCCTCAAGTTCAAGAATCAAGATCTAGGATACCTGCAGACAGGTGCCTGTTTGTGTGGAGACAGTCTGTTTGAAACTGTGTTCCTCAGCGCCCGCTCTTTCTCCCCGTCGCTCCACACGCCTGGGAGTCCCTTTCTTTCTCTCCACAAGCACGTGTGTTGACTTCGTCGCACATGTGCATCTGCACAAGCGTTGAGCTCAGCAGAGCGTGTCTCTTGACACTTGATGTGCGTTGGCTGTGTCTGCCTGCTCCAGTGAAGAGAGAAACGGGAAATCATCTTGGTAGAGGCAACAAAGCAAAAGCGAGGCAGGATTGACATCTGCTCAACAGAGACGGATTCCCTGCGCTGACACAGTTCACAGTTACACGAGAAGCAATCTGAGCGGTCCGTCGACCGGAGACGTGTTTCCCAAGAGGTCGTTTAGCGAGTGAACAGCAGTGTGCGCGACTTTCAGGAGTGTGCCTGGAAAGTGCCAGAATCACCAGGAGCATCTGTGCAAAAGCTGCTGCCTCTGTGACCGCATTGAGGCACGTTCGCGTGTCTGCGAGTATATAGACGGCTCTTTCGCGTTCACTCCGAGGGAAACGGTCCGCTATTGCTTCTGTGCGCACAGACGCGATTCCCTTGTCTCTTGCGAACACAGGGAACTCTGTGCATCCAAATCTACAGGCTAAGGACGCGTCTGCATATGTTTTGGTGAACAATCGAGTGTGCGTGTTCTGACAGCTGCCTCTATGCAGACGTCTCCACAGAGCCACTTCTGAATGCCCCGCAGCCCAGGACTGAATGGATACACTAACAAGTGCACCGGTGTGAGCAACCACATATGCAGAAGGACGTCTTTCATCTCACAGAAGCGCGAACGTCTTGGCGTTCAAGCACATGGCAGAAACAAGGTGTGAACAGATGAGCTGCTGCTATTTTCTCCGTTCGGCATGCTTCGTTGTAGCTCTCTTGCCGGTCGCCGGCTTAGCGGCTTGCTTTGCGCGACTAGCTCTGGGGAGAGAAGGAGATAGCGCCGGAAACCTCGCCTTTTGCCTTCTTCGGCGCTGGAACCTGGTTGCTGCGCCTTCTCTTTGTCCATGTGCACACACACGATTCCTCAGCGAAAACCATGCAGAAACCTTTCCACGAGCACCCAGGGATGTGCACCCAGCACCACGTGCACGCACACGCAGCTAGAGAAAAGCACCTACCTTTTCACACACTGATGCCTAAGCAAACGCGTGGCCACACACACGCACACATCCGCAAGCGCGCCTACTCCCATCTATTGAGGGAAAGACGGACGAGCAACGTCCTGACAGGCTTGAGGGGAAAAACGTCCGTTGACGGTTGGCGTACTGCACGCCCGCCTACGGGGCTGCAGGGGAATCCACATTTGGAAGGTACCTGAAGATGTGCGCCTGTTCTTGGAGCTCCGCTAGTAGGGTAGCAAAGACACTCGTAGGCAGTACTGAATGCTGCTCCGTGCTACTTCTCCTCCGCTGGCAAATGCTTCACAGTCGCCCGAGGAAAGACCTTTAACAATCGATCTCCAAGAGGAACGAAACACATGATGCCATAAGGCGAAAGAATAGCAGGGCATCTCTTCACAGGCTTGTCCCTGATCTATAGCTGAGGGCAAACACTTGTGTGCTTGTGGGAGAGCCTGTGTCTTTCCTGGAAGCGTTTGGGAGTTTTGCTCAGACGCGTGTTTCCTCAAGTTCAAGAATCAAGATCTAGGATACCTGCAGACAGGTGCCTGTTTGTGTGGAGACAGTCTGTTTGAAACTGTGTTCCTCAGCGCCCGCTCTTTCTCCCCGTCGCTCCACACGCCTGGGAGTCCCTTTCTTTCTCTCCACAAGCACGTGTGTTGACTTCGTCGCACATGTGCATCTGCACAAGCGTTGAGCTCAGCAGAGCGTGTCTCTTGACACTTGATGTGCGTTGGCTGTGTCTGCCTGCTCCAGTGAAGAGAGAAACGGGAAATCATCTTGGTAGAGGCAACAAAGCAAAAGCGAGGCAGGATTGACATCTGCTCAACAGAGACGGATTCCCTGCGCTGACACAGTTCACAGTTACACGAGAAGCAATCTGAGCGGTCCGTCGACCGGAGACGTGTTTCCCAAGAGGTCGTTTAGCGAGTGAACAGCAGTGTGCGCGACTTTCAGGAGTGTGCCTGGAAAGTGCCAGAATCACCAGGAGCATCTGTGCAAAAGCTGCTGCCTCTGTGACCGCATTGAGGCACGTTCGCGTGTCTGCGAGTATATAGACGGCTCTTTCGCGTTCACTCCGAGGGAAACGGTCCGCTATTGCTTCTGTGCGCACAGACGCGATTCCCTTGTCTCTTGCGAACACAGGGAACTCTGTGCATCCAAATCTACAGGCTAAGGACGCGTCTGCATATGTTTTGGTGAACAATCGAGTGTGCGTGTTCTGACAGCTGCCTCTATGCAGACGTCTCCACAGAGCCACTTCTGAATGCCCCGCAGCCCAGGACTGAATGGATACACTAACAAGTGCACCGGTGTGAGCAACCACATATGCAGAAGGACGTCTTTCATCTCACAGAAGCGCGAACGTCTTGGCGTTCAAGCACATGGCAGAAACAAGGTGTGAACAGATGAGCTGCTGCTATTTTCTCCGTTCGGCATGCTTCGTTGTAGCTCTCTTGCCGGTCGCCGGCTTAGCGGCTTGCTTTGCGCGACTAGCTCTGGGGAGAGAAGGAGATAGCGCCGGAAACCTCGCCTTTTGCCTTCTTCGGCGCTGGAACCTGGTTGCTGCGCCTTCTCTTTGTCCATGTGCACACACACGATTCCTCAGCGAAAACCATGCAGAAACCTTTCCACGAGCACCCAGGGATGTGCACCCAGCACCACGTGCACGCACACGCAGCTAGAGAAAAGCACCTACCTTTTCACACACTGATGCCTAAGCAAACGCGTGGCCACACACACGCACACATCCGCAAGCGCGCCTACTCCCATCTATTGAGGGAAAGACGGACGAGCAACGTCCTGACAGGCTTGAGGGGAAAAACGTCCGTTGACGGTTGGCGTACTGCACGCCCGCCTACGGGGCTGCAGGGGAATCCACATTTGGAAGGTACCTGAAGATGTGCGCCTGTTCTTGGAGCTCCGCTAGTAGGGTAGCAAAGACACTCGTAGGCAGTACTGAATGCTGCTCCGTGCTACTTCTCCTCCGCTGGCAAATGCTTCACAGTCGCCCGAGGAAAGACGTTTAACAATCGATCTCCAAGAGGAACGAAACACATGATGCCATAAGGCGAAAGAATAGCAGGGCATCTCTTCACAGGCTTGTCCCTGATCTATAGCTGAGGGCAAACACTTGTGTGCTTGTGGGAGAGCCTGTGTCTTTCCTGGAAGCGTTTGGGAGTTTTGCTCAGACGCGTGTTTCCTCAAGTTCAAGAATCAAGATCTAGGATACCTGCAGACAGGTGCCTGTTTGTGTGGAGACAGTCTGTTTGAAACTGTGTTCCTCAGCGCCCGCTCTTTCTCCCCGTCGCTCCACACGCCTGGGAGTCCCTTTCTTTCTCTCCACAAGCACGTGTGTTGACTTCGTCGCACATGTGCATCTGCACAAGCGTTGAGCTCAGCAGAGCGTGTCTCTTGACACTTGATGTGCGTTGGCTGTGTCTGCCTGCTCCAGTGAAGAGAGAAACGGGAAATCATCTTGGTAGAGGCAACAAAGCAAAAGCGAGGCAGGATTGACATCTGCTCAACAGAGACGGATTCCCTGCGCTGACACAGTTCACAGTTACACGAGAAGCAATCTGAGCGGTCCGTCGACCGGAGACGTGTTTCCCAAGAGGTCGTTTAGCGAGTGAACAGCAGTGTGCGCGACTTTCAGGAGTGTGCCTGGAAAGTGCCAGAATCACCAGGAGCATCTGTGCAAAAGCTGCTGCCTCTGTGACCGCATTGAGGCACGTTCGCGTGTCTGCGAGTATATAGACGGCTCTTTCGCGTTCACTCCGAGGGAAACGGTCCGCTATTGCTTCTGTGCGCACAGACGCGATTCCCTTGTCTCTTGCGAACACAGGGAACTCTGTGCATCCAAATCTACAGGCTAAGGACGCGTCTGCATATGTTTTGGTGAACAATCGAGTGTGCGTGTTCTGACAGCTGCCTCTATGCAGACGTCTCCACAGAGCCACTTCTGAATGCCCCGCAGCCCAGGACTGAATGGATACACTAACAAGTGCACCGGTGTGAGCAACCACATATGCAGAAGGACGTCTTTCATCTCACAGAAGCGCGAACGTCTTGGCGTTCAAGCACATGGCAGAAACAAGGTGTGAAGAGATGAGCTGCTGCTATTTTCTCCGTTCGGCATGCTTCGTTGTAGCTCTCTTGCCGGTCGCCGGCTTAGCGGCTTGCTTTGCGCGACTAGCTCTGGGGAGAGAAGGAGATAGCGCCGGAAACCTCGCCTTTTGCCTTCTTCGGCGCTGGAACCTGGTTGCTGCGCCTTCTCTTTGTCCATGTGCACACACACGATTCCTCAGCGAAAACCATGCAGAAACCTTTCCACGAGCACCCAGGGATGTGCACCCAGCACCACGTGCACGCACACGCAGCTAGAGAAAAGCACCTACCTTTTCACACACTGATGCCTAAGCAAACGCGTGGCCACACACACGCACACATCCGCAAGCGCGCCTACTCCCATCTATTGAGGGAAAGACGGACGAGCAACGTCCTGACAGGCTTGAGGGGAAAAACGTCCGTTGACGGTTGGCGTACTGCACGCCCGCCTACGGGGCTGCAGGGGAATCCACATTTGGAAGGTACCTGAAGATGTGCGCCTGTTCTTGGAGCTCCGCTAGTAGGGTAGCAAAGACACTCGTAGGCAGTACTGAATGCTGCTCCGTGCTACTTCTCCTCCGCTGGCAAATGCTTCACAGTCGCCCGAGGAAAGACCTTTAACAATCGATCTCCAAGAGGAACGAAACACATGATGCCATAAGGCGAAAGAATAGCAGGGCATCTCTTCACAGGCTTGTCCCTGATCTATAGCTGAGGGCAAACACTTGTGTGCTTGTGGGAGAGCCTGTGTCTTTCCTGGAAGCGTTTGGGAGTTTTGCTCAGACGCGTGTTTCCTCAAGTTCAAGAATCAAGATCTAGGATACCTGCAGACAGGTGCCTGTTTGTGTGGAGACAGTCTGTTTGAAACTGTGTTCCTCAGCGCCCGCTCTTTCTCCCCGTCGCTCCACACGCCTGGGAGTCCCTTTCTTTCTCTCCACAAGCACGTGTGTTGACTTCGTCGCACATGTGCATCTGCACAAGCGTTGAGCTCAGCAGAGCGTGTCTCTTGACACTTGATGTGCGTTGGCTGTGTCTGCCTGCTCCAGTGAAGAGAGAAACGGGAAATCATCTTGGTAGAGGCAACAAAGCAAAAGCGAGGCAGGATTGACATCTGCTCAACAGAGACGGATTCCCTGCGCTGACACAGTTCACAGTTACACGAGAAGCAATCTGAGCGGTCCGTCGACCGGAGACGTGTTTCCCAAGAGGTCGTTTAGCGAGTGAACAGCAGTGTGCGCGACTTTCAGGAGTGTGCCTGGAAAGTGCCAGAATCACCAGGAGCATCTGTGCAAAAGCTGCTGCCTCTGTGACCGCATTGAGGCACGTTCGCGTGTCTGCGAGTATATAGACGGCTCTTTCGCGTTCACTCCGAGGGAAACGGTCCGCTATTGCTTCTGTGCGCACAGACGCGATTCCCTTGTCTCTTGCGAACACAGGGAACTCTGTGCATCCAAATCTACAGGCTAAGGACGCGTCTGCATATGTTTTGGTGAACAATCGAGTGTGCGTGTTCTGACAGCTGCCTCTATGCAGACGTCTCCACAGAGCCACTTCTGAATGCCCCGCAGCCCAGGACTGAATGGATACACTAACAAGTGCACCGGTGTGAGCAACCACATATGCAGAAGGACGTCTTTCATCTCACAGAAGCGCGAACGTCTTGGCGTTCAAGCACATGGCAGAAACAAGGTGTGAAGAGATGAGCTGCTGCTATTTTCTCCGTTCGGCATGCTTCGTTGTAGCTCTCTTGCCGGTCGCCGGCTTAGCGGCTTGCTTTGCGCGACTAGCTCTGGGGAGAGAAGGAGATAGCGCCGGAAACCTCGCCTTTTGCCTTCTTCGGCGCTGGAACCTGGTTGCTGCGCCTTCTCTTTGTCCATGTGCACACACACGATTCCTCAGCGAAAACCATGCAGAAACCTTTCCACGAGCACCCAGGGATGTGCACCCAGCACCACGTGCACGCACACGCAGCTAGAGAAAAGCACCTACCTTTTCACACACTGATGCCTAAGCAAACGCGTGGCCACACACACGCACACATCCGCAAGCGCGCCTACTCCCATCTATTGAGGGAAAGACGGACGAGCAACGTCCTGACAGGCTTGAGGGGAAAAACGTCCGTTGACGGTTGGCGTACTGCACGCCCGCCTACGGGGCTGCAGGGGAATCCACATTTGGAAGGTACCTGAAGATGTGCGCCTGTTCTTGGAGCTCCGCTAGTAGGGTAGCAAAGACACTCGTAGGCAGTACTGAATGCTGCTCCGTGCTACTTCTCCTCCGCTGGCAAATGCTTCACAGTCGCCCGAGGAAAGACGTTTAACAATCGATCTCCAAGAGGAACGAAACACATGATGCCATAAGGCGAAAGAATAGCAGGGCATCTCTTCACAGGCTTGTCCCTGATCTATAGCTGAGGGCAAACACTTGTGTGCTTGTGGGAGAGCCTGTGTCTTTCCTGGAAGCGTTTGGGAGTTTTGCTCAGACGCGTGTTTCCTCAAGTTCAAGAATCAAGATCTAGGATACCTGCAGACAGGTGCCTGTTTGTGTGGAGACAGTCTGTTTGAAACTGTGTTCCTCAGCGCCCGCTCTTTCTCCCCGTCGCTCCACACGCCTGGGAGTCCCTTTCTTTCTCTCCACAAGCACGTGTGTTGACTTCGTCGCACATGTGCATCTGCACAAGCGTTGAGCTCAGCAGAGCGTGTCTCTTGACACTTGATGTGCGTTGGCTGTGTCTGCCTGCTCCAGTGAAGAGAGAAACGGGAAATCATCTTGGTAGAGGCAACAAAGCAAAAGCGAGGCAGGATTGACATCTGCTCAACAGAGACGGATTCCCTGCGCTGACACAGTTCACAGTTACACGAGAAGCAATCTGAGCGGTCCGTCGACCGGAGACGTGTTTCCCAAGAGGTCGTTTAGCGAGTGAACAGCAGTGTGCGCGACTTTCAGGAGTGTGCCTGGAAAGTGCCAGAATCACCAGGAGCATCTGTGCAAAAGCTGCTGCCTCTGTGACCGCATTGAGGCACGTTCGCGTGTCTGCGAGTATATAGACGGCTCTTTCGCGTTCACTCCGAGGGAAACGGTCCGCTATTGCTTCTGTGCGCACAGACGCGATTCCCTTGTCTCTTGCGAACACAGGGAACTCTGTGCATCCAAATCTACAGGCTAAGGACGCGTCTGCATATGTTTTGGTGAACAATCGAGTGTGCGTGTTCTGACAGCTGCCTCTATGCAGACGTCTCCACAGAGCCACTTCTGAATGCCCCGCAGCCCAGGACTGAATGGATACACTAACAAGTGCACCGGTGTGAGCAACCACATATGCAGAAGGACGTCTTTCATCTCACAGAAGCGCGAACGTCTTGGCGTTCAAGCACATGGCAGAAACAAGGTGTGAACAGATGAGCTGCTGCTATTTTCTCCGTTCGGCATGCTTCGTTGTAGCTCTCTTGCCGGTCGCCGGCTTAGCGGCTTGCTTTGCGCGACTAGCTCTGGGGAGAGAAGGAGATAGCGCCGGAAACCTCGCCTTTTGCCTTCTTCGGCGCTGGAACCTGGTTGCTGCGCCTTCTCTTTGTCCATGTGCACACACACGATTCCTCAGCGAAAACCATGCAGAAACCTTTCCACGAGCACCCAGGGATGTGCACCCAGCACCACGTGCACGCACACGCAGCTAGAGAAAAGCACCTACCTTTTCACACACTGATGCCTAAGCAAACGCGTGGCCACACACACGCACACATCCGCAAGCGCGCCTACTCCCATCTATTGAGGGAAAGACGGACGAGCAACGTCCTGACAGGCTTGAGGGGAAAAACGTCCGTTGACGGTTGGCGTACTGCACGCCCGCCTACGGGGCTGCAGGGGAATCCACATTTGGAAGGTACCTGAAGATGTGCGCCTGTTCTTGGAGCTCCGCTAGTAGGGTAGCAAAGACACTCGTAGGCAGTACTGAATGCTGCTCCGTGCTACTTCTCCTCCGCTGGCAAATGCTTCACAGTCGCCCGAGGAAAGACGTTTAACAATCGATCTCCAAGAGGAACGAAACACATGATGCCATAAGGCGAAAGAATAGCAGGGCATCTCTTCACAGGCTTGTCCCTGATCTATAGCTGAGGGCAAACACTTGTGTGCTTGTGGGAGAGCCTGTGTCTTTCCTGGAAGCGTTTGGGAGTTTTGCTCAGACGCGTGTTTCCTCAAGTTCAAGAATCAAGATCTAGGATACCTGCAGACAGGTGCCTGTTTGTGTGGAGACAGTCTGTTTGAAACTGTGTTCCTCAGCGCCCGCTCTTTCTCCCCGTCGCTCCACACGCCTGGGAGTCCCTTTCTTTCTCTCCACAAGCACGTGTGTTGACTTCGTCGCACATGTGCATCTGCACAAGCGTTGAGCTCAGCAGAGCGTGTCTCTTGACACTTGATGTGCGTTGGCTGTGTCTGCCTGCTCCAGTGAAGAGAGAAACGGGAAATCATCTTGGTAGAGGCAACAAAGCAAAAGCGAGGCAGGATTGACATCTGCTCAACAGAGACGGATTCCCTGCGCTGACACAGTTCACAGTTACACGAGAAGCAATCTGAGCGGTCCGTCGACCGGAGACGTGTTTCCCAAGAGGTCGTTTAGCGAGTGAACAGCAGTGTGCGCGACTTTCAGGAGTGTGCCTGGAAAGTGCCAGAATCACCAGGAGCATCTGTGCAAAAGCTGCTGCCTCTGTGACCGCATTGAGGCACGTTCGCGTGTCTGCGAGTATATAGACGGCTCTTTCGCGTTCACTCCGAGGGAAACGGTCCGCTATTGCTTCTGTGCGCACAGACGCGATTCCCTTGTCTCTTGCGAACACAGGGAACTCTGTGCATCCAAATCTACAGGCTAAGGACGCGTCTGCATATGTTTTGGTGAACAATCGAGTGTGCGTGTTCTGACAGCTGCCTCTATGCAGACGTCTCCACAGAGCCACTTCTGAATGCCCCGCAGCCCAGGACTGAATGGATACACTAACAAGTGCACCGGTGTGAGCAACCACATATGCAGAAGGACGTCTTTCATCTCACAGAAGCGCGAACGTCTTGGCGTTCAAGCACATGGCAGAAACAAGGTGTGAACAGATGAGCTGCTGCTATTTTCTCCGTTCGGCATGCTTCGTTGTAGCTCTCTTGCCGGTCGCCGGCTTAGCGGCTTGCTTTGCGCGACTAGCTCTGGGGAGAGAAGGAGATAGCGCCGGAAACCTCGCCTTTTGCCTTCTTCGGCGCTGGAACCTGGTTGCTGCGCCTTCTCTTTGTCCATGTGCACACACACGATTCCTCAGCGAAAACCATGCAGAAACCTTTCCACGAGCACCCAGGGATGTGCACCCAGCACCACGTGCACGCACACGCAGCTAGAGAAAAGCACCTACCTTTTCACACACTGATGCCTAAGCAAACGCGTGGCCACACACACGCACACATCCGCAAGCGCGCCTACTCCCATCTATTGAGGGAAAGACGGACGAGCAACGTCCTGACAGGCTTGAGGGGAAAAACGTCCGTTGACGGTTGGCGTACTGCACGCCCGCCTACGGGGCTGCAGGGGAATCCACATTTGGAAGGTACCTGAAGATGTGTGCCTGTTCTTGGAGCTCCGCTAGTAGGGTAGCAAAGACACTCGTAGGCAGTACTGAATGCTGCTCCGTGCTACTTCTCCTCCGCTGGCAAATGCTTCACAGTCGCCCTAGGAAAGACGTTTAACAATCGATCTCCAAGAGGAACGAAACACATGATGCCATAAGGCGAAAGAATAGCAGGGCATCTCTTCACAGGCTTGTCCCTGATCTATAGCTGAGGGCAAACACTTGTGTGCTTGTGGGAGAGCCTGTGTCTTTCCTGGAAGCGTTTGGGAGTTTTGCTCAGACGCGTGTTTCCTCAAGTTCAAGAATCAAGATCTAGGATACCTGCAGACAGGTGCCTGTTTGTGTGGAGACAGTCTGTTTGAAACTGTGTTCCTCAGCGCCCGCTCTTTCTCCCCGTCGCTCCACACGCCTGGGAGTCCCTTTCTTTCTCTCCACAAGCACGTGTGTTGACTTCGTCGCACATGTGCATCTGCACAAGCGTTGAGCTCAGCAGAGCGTGTCTCTTGACACTTGATGTGCGTTGGCTGTGTCTGCCTGCTCCAGTGAAGAGAGAAACGGGAAATCATCTTGGTAGAGGCAACAAAGCAAAAGCGAGGCAGGATTGACATCTGCTCAACAGAGACGGATTCCCTGCGCTGACACAGTTCACAGTTACACGAGAAGCAATCTGAGCGGTCCGTCGACCGGAGACGTGTTTCCCAAGAGGTCGTTTAGCGAGTGAACAGCAGTGTGCGCGACTTTCAGGAGTGTGCCTGGAAAGTGCCAGAATCACCAGGAGCATCTGTGCAAAAGCTGCTGCCTCTGTGACCGCATTGAGGCACGTTCGCGTGTCTGCGAGTATATAGACGGCTCTTTCGCGTTCACTCCGAGGGAAACGGTCCGCTATTGCTTCTGTGCGCACAGACGCGATTCCCTTGTCTCTTGCGAACACAGGGAACTCTGTGCATCCAAATCTACAGGCTAAGGACGCGTCTGCATATGTTTTGGTGAACAATCGAGTGTGCGTGTTCTGACAGCTGCCTCTATGCAGACGTCTCCACAGAGCCACTTCTGAATGCCCCGCAGCCCAGGACTGAATGGATACACTAACAAGTGCACCGGTGTGAGCAACCACATATGCAGAAGGACGTCTTTCATCTCACAGAAGCGCGAACGTCTTGGCGTTCAAGCACATGGCAGAAACAAGGTGTGAACAGATGAGCTGCTGCTATTTTCTCCGTTCGGCATGCTTCGTTGTAGCTCTCTTGCCGGTCGCCGGCTTAGCGGCTTGCTTTGCGCGACTAGCTCTGGGGAGAGAAGGAGATAGCGCCGGAAACCTCGCCTTTTGCCTTCTTCGGCGCTGGAACCTGGTTGCTGCGCCTTCTCTTTGTCCATGTGCACACACACGATTCCTCAGCGAAAACCATGCAGAAACCTTTCCACGAGCACCCAGGGATGTGCACCCAGCACCACGTGCACGCACACGCAGCTAGAGAAAAGCACCTACCTTTTCACACACTGATGCCTAAGCAAACGCGTGGCCACACACACGCACACATCCGCAAGCGCGCCTACTCCCATCTATTGAGGGAAAGACGGACGAGCTCTTTGGTTGCTCTTCACAGGCTTGTCCCTGATCTATAGCTGAGGGCAAACACTTGTGTGCTTGTGGGAGAGCCTGTGTCTTTCCTGGAAGCGTTTGGGAGTTTTGCTCAGACGCGTGTTTCCTCAAGTTCAAGAATCAAGATCTAGGATACCTGCAGACAGGTGCCTGTTTGTGTGGAGACAGTCTGTTTGAAACTGTGTTCCTCAGCGCCCGCTCTTTCTCCCCGTCGCTCCACACGCCTGGGAGTCCCTTTCTTTCTCTCCACAAGCACGTGTGTTGACTTCGTCGCACATGTGCATCTGCACAAGCGTTGAGCTCAGCAGAGCGTGTCTCTTGACACTTGATGTGCGTTGGCTGTGTCTGCCTGCTCCAGTGAAGAGAGAAACGGGAAATCATCTTGGTAGAGGCAACAAAGCAAAAGCGAGGCAGGATTGACATCTGCTCAACAGAGACGGATTCCCTGCGCTGACACAGTTCACAGTTACACGAGAAGCAATCTGAGCGGTCCGTCGACCGGAGACGTGTTTCCCAAGAGGTCGTTTAGCGAGTGAACAGCAGTGTGCGCGACTTTCAGGAGTGTGCCTGGAAAGTGCCAGAATCACCAGGAGCATCTGTGCAAAAGCTGCTGCCTCTGTGACCGCATTGAGGCACGTTCGCGTGTCTGCGAGTATATAGACGGCTCTTTCGCGTTCACTCCGAGGGAAACGGTCCGCTATTGCTTCTGTGCGCACAGACGCGATTCCCTTGTCTCTTGCGAACACAGGGAACTCTGTGCATCCAAATCTACAGGCTAAGGACGCGTCTGCATATGTTTTGGTGAACAATCGAGTGTGCGTGTTCTGACAGCTGCCTCTATGCAGACGTCTCCACAGAGCCACTTCTGAATGCCCCGCAGCCCAGGACTGAATGGATACACTAACAAGTGCACCGGTGTGAGCAACCACATATGCAGAAGGACGTCTTTCATCTCACAGAAGCGCGAACGTCTTGGCGTTCAAGCACATGGCAGAAACAAGGTGTGAACAGATGAGCTGCTGCTATTTTCTCCGTTCGGCATGCTTCGTTGTAGCTCTCTTGCCGGTCGCCGGCTTAGCGGCTTGCTTTGCGCGACTAGCTCTGGGGAGAGAAGGAGATAGCGCCGGAAACCTCGCCTTTTGCCTTCTTCGGCGCTGGAACCTGGTTGCTGCGCCTTCTCTTTGTCCATGTGCACACACACGATTCCTCAGCGAAAACCATGCAGAAACCTTTCCACGAGCACCCAGGGATGTGCACCCAGCACCACGTGCACGCACACGCAGCTAGAGAAAAGCACCTACCTTTTCACACACTGATGCCTAAGCAAACGCGTGGCCACACACACGCACACATCCGCAAGCGCGCCTACTCCCATCTATTGAGGGAAAGACGGACGAGCTCTTTGGTTGCTCTTCACAGGCTTGTCCCTGATCTATAGCTGAGGGCAAACACTTGTGTGCTTGTGGGAGAGCCTGTGTCTTTCCTGGAAGCGTTTGGGAGTTTTGCTCAGACGCGTGTTTCCTCAAGTTCAAGAATCAAGATCTAGGATACCTGCAGACAGGTGCCTGTTTGTGTGGAGACAGTCTGTTTGAAACTGTGTTCCTCAGCGCCCGCTCTTTCTCCCCGTCGCTCCACACGCCTGGGAGTCCCTTTCTTTCTCTCCACAAGCACGTGTGTTGACTTCGTCGCACATGTGCATCTGCACAAGCGTTGAGCTCAGCAGAGCGTGTCTCTTGACACTTGATGTGCGTTGGCTGTGTCTGCCTGCTCCAGTGAAGAGAGAAACGGGAAATCATCTTGGTAGAGGCAACAAAGCAAAAGCGAGGCAGGATTGACATCTGCTCAACAGAGACGGATTCCCTGCGCTGACACAGTTCACAGTTACACGAGAAGCAATCTGAGCGGTCCGTCGACCGGAGACGTGTTTCCCAAGAGGTCGTTTAGCGAGTGAACAGCAGTGTGCGCGACTTTCAGGAGTGTGCCTGGAAAGTGCCAGAATCACCAGGAGCATCTGTGCAAAAGCTGCTGCCTCTGTGACCGCATTGAGGCACGTTCGCGTGTCTGCGAGTATATAGACGGCTCTTTCGCGTTCACTCCGAGGGAAACGGTCCGCTATTGCTTCTGTGCGCACAGACGCGATTCCCTTGTCTCTTGCGAACACAGGGAACTCTGTGCATCCAAATCTACAGGCTAAGGACGCGTCTGCATATGTTTTGGTGAACAATCGAGTGTGCGTGTTCTGACAGCTGCCTCTATGCAGACGTCTCCACAGAGCCACTTCTGAATGCCCCGCAGCCCAGGACTGAATGGATACACTAACAAGTGCACCGGTGTGAGCAACCACATATGCAGAAGGACGTCTTTCATCTCACAGAAGCGCGAACGTCTTGGCGTTCAAGCACATGGCAGAAACAAGGTGTGAACAGATGAGCTGCTGCTATTTTCTCCGTTCGGCATGCTTCGTTGTAGCTCTCTTGCCGGTCGCCGGCTTAGCGGCTTGCTTTGCGCGACTAGCTCTGGGGAGAGAAGGAGATAGCGCCGGAAACCTCGCCTTTTGCCTTCTTCGGCGCTGGAACCTGGTTGCTGCGCCTTCTCTTTGTCCATGTGCACACACACGATTCCTCAGCGAAAACCATGCAGAAACCTTTCCACGAGCACCCAGGGATGTGCACCCAGCACCACGTGCACGCACACGCAGCTAGAGAAAAGCACCTACCTTTTCACACACTGATGCCTAAGCAAACGCGTGGCCACACACACGCACACATCCGCAAGCGCGCCTACTCCCATCTATTGAGGGAAAGACGGACGAGCTCTTTGGTTGCTCTTCACAGGCTTGTCCCTGATCTATAGCTGAGGGCAAACACTTGTGTGCTTGTGGGAGAGCCTGTGTCTTTCCTGGAAGCGTTTGGGAGTTTTGCTCAGACGCGTGTTTCCTCAAGTTCAAGAATCAAGATCTAGGATACCTGCAGACAGGTGCCTGTTTGTGTGGAGACAGTCTGTTTGAAACTGTGTTCCTCAGCGCCCGCTCTTTCTCCCCGTCGCTCCACACGCCTGGGAGTCCCTTTCTTTCTCTCCACAAGCACGTGTGTTGACTTCGTCGCACATGTGCATCTGCACAAGCGTTGAGCTCAGCAGAGCGTGTCTCTTGACACTTGATGTGCGTTGGCTGTGTCTGCCTGCTCCAGTGAAGAGAGAAACGGGAAATCATCTTGGTAGAGGCAACAAAGCAAAAGCGAGGCAGGATTGACATCTGCTCAACAGAGACGGATTCCCTGCGCTGACACAGTTCACAGTTACACGAGAAGCAATCTGAGCGGTCCGTCGACCGGAGACGTGTTTCCCAAGAGGTCGTTTAGCGAGTGAACAGCAGTGTGCGCGACTTTCAGGAGTGTGCCTGGAAAGTGCCAGAATCACCAGGAGCATCTGTGCAAAAGCTGCTGCCTCTGTGACCGCATTGAGGCACGTTCGCGTGTCTGCGAGTATATAGACGGCTCTTTCGCGTTCACTCCGAGGGAAACGGTCCGCTATTGCTTCTGTGCGCACAGACGCGATTCCCTTGTCTCTTGCGAACACAGGGAACTCTGTGCATCCAAATCTACAGGCTAAGGACGCGTCTGCATATGTTTTGGTGAACAATCGAGTGTGCGTGTTCTGACAGCTGCCTCTATGCAGACGTCTCCACAGAGCCACTTCTGAATGCCCCGCAGCCCAGGACTGAATGGATACACTAACAAGTGCACCGGTGTGAGCAACCACATATGCAGAAGGACGTCTTTCATCTCACAGAAGCGCGAACGTCTTGGCGTTCAAGCACATGGCAGAAACAAGGTGTGAACAGATGAGCTGCTGCTATTTTCTCCGTTCGGCATGCTTCGTTGTAGCTCTCTTGCCGGTCGCCGGCTTAGCGGCTTGCTTTGCGCGACTAGCTCTGGGGAGAGAAGGAGATAGCGCCGGAAACCTCGCCTTTTGCCTTCTTCGGCGCTGGAACCTGGTTGCTGCGCCTTCTCTTTGTCCATGTGCACACACACGATTCCTCAGCGAAAACCATGCAGAAACCTTTCCACGAGCACCCAGGGATGTGCACCCAGCACCACGTGCACGCACACGCAGCTAGAGAAAAGCACCTACCTTTTCACACACTGATGCCTAAGCAAACGCGTGGCCACACACACGCACACATCCGCAAGCGCGCCTACTCCCATCTATTGAGGGAAAGACGGACGAGCTCTTTGGTTGCTCTTCACAGGCTTGTCCCTGATCTATAGCTGAGGGCAAACACTTGTGTGCTTGTGGGAGAGCCTGTGTCTTTCCTGGAAGCGTTTGGGAGTTTTGCTCAGACGCGTGTTTCCTCAAGTTCAAGAATCAAGATCTAGGATACCTGCAGACAGGTGCCTGTTTGTGTGGAGACAGTCTGTTTGAAACTGTGTTCCTCAGCGCCCGCTCTTTCTCCCCGTCGCTCCACACGCCTGGGAGTCCCTTTCTTTCTCTCCACAAGCACGTGTGTTGACTTCGTCGCACATGTGCATCTGCACAAGCGTTGAGCTCAGCAGAGCGTGTCTCTTGACACTTGATGTGCGTTGGCTGTGTCTGCCTGCTCCAGTGAAGAGAGAAACGGGAAATCATCTTGGTAGAGGCAACAAAGCAAAAGCGAGGCAGGATTGACATCTGCTCAACAGGGACGGATTCCCTGCGCTGACACAGTTCACAGTTACACGAGAAGCAATCTGAGCGGTCCGTCGACCGGAGACGTGTTTCCCAAGAGGTCGTTTAGCGAGTGAACAGCAGTGTGCGCGACTTTCAGGAGTGTGCCTGGAAAGTGCCAGAATCACCAGGAGCATCTGTGCAAAAGCTGCTGCCTCTGTGACCGCATTGAGGCACGTTCGCGTGTCTGCGAGTATATAGACGGCTCTTTCGCGTTCACTCCGAGGGAAACGGTCCGCTATTGCTTCTGTGCGCACAGACGCGATTCCCTTGTCTCTTGCGAACACAGGGAACTCTGTGCATCCAAATCTACAGGCTAAGGACGCGTCTGCATATGTTTTGGTGAACAATCGAGTGTGCGTGTTCTGACAGCTGCCTCTATGCAGACGTCTCCACAGAGCCACTTCTGAATGCCCCGCAGCCCAGGACTGAATGGATACACTAACAAGTGCACCGGTGTGAGCAACCACATATGCAGAAGGACGTCTTTCATCTCACAGAAGCGCGAACGTCTTGGCGTTCAAGCACATGGCAGAAACAAGGTGTGAACAGATGAGCTGCTGCTATTTTCTCCGTTCGGCATGCTTCGTTGTAGCTCTCTTGCCGGTCGCCGGCTTAGCGGCTTGCTTTGCGCGACTAGCTCTGGGGAGAGAAGGAGATAGCGCCGGAAACCTCGCCTTTTGCCTTCTTCGGCGCTGGAACCTGGTTGCTGCGCCTTCTCTTTGTCCATGTGCACACACACGATTCCTCAGCGAAAACCATGCAGAAACCTTTCCACGAGCACCCAGGGATGTGCACCCAGCACCACGTGCACGCACACGCAGCTAGAGAAAAGCACCTACCTTTTCACACACTGATGCCTAAGCAAACGCGTGGCCACACACACGCACACATCCGCAAGCGCGCCTACTCCCATCTATTGAGGGAAAGACGGACGAGCAACGTCCTGACAGGCTTGAGGGGAAAAACGTCCGTTGACGGTTGGCGTACTGCACGCCCGCCTACGGGGCTGCAGGGGAATCCACATTTGGAAGGTACCTGAAGATGTGTGCCTGTTCTTGGAGCTCCGCTAGTAGGGTAGCAAAGACACTCGTAGGCAGTACTGAATGCTGCTCCGTGCTACTTCTCCTCCGCTGGCAAATGCTTCACAGTCGCCCTAGGAAAGACGTTTAACAATCGATCTCCAAGAGGAACGAAACACATGATGCCATAAGGCGAAAGAATAGCAGGGCATCTCTTCACAGGCTTGTCCCTGATCTATAGCTGAGGGCAAACACTTGTGTGCTTGTGGGAGAGCCTGTGTCTTTCCTGGAAGCGTTTGGGAGTTTTGCTCAGACGCGTGTTTCCTCAAGTTCAAGAATCAAGATCTAGGATACCTGCAGACAGGTGCCTGTTTGTGTGGAGACAGTCTGTTTGAAACTGTGTTCCTCAGCGCCCGCTCTTTCTCCCCGTCGCTCCACACGCCTGGGAGTCCCTTTCTTTCTCTCCACAAGCACGTGTGTTGACTTCGTCGCACATGTGCATCTGCACAAGCGTTGAGCTCAGCAGAGCGTGTCTCTTGACACTTGATGTGCGTTGGCTGTGTCTGCCTGCTCCAGTGAAGAGAGAAACGGGAAATCATCTTGGTAGAGGCAACAAAGCAAAAGCGAGGCAGGATTGACATCTGCTCAACAGGGACGGATTCCCTGCGCTGACACAGTTCACAGTTACACGAGAAGCAATCTGAGCGGTCCGTCGACCGGAGACGTGTTTCCCAAGAGGTCGTTTAGCGAGTGAACAGCAGTGTGCGCGACTTTCAGGAGTGTGCCTGGAAAGTGCCAGAATCACCAGGAGCATCTGTGCAAAAGCTGCTGCCTCTGTGACCGCATTGAGGCACGTTCGCGTGTCTGCGAGTATATAGACGGCTCTTTCGCGTTCACTCCGAGGGAAACGGTCCGCTATTGCTTCTGTGCGCACAGACGCGATTCCCTTGTCTCTTGCGAACACAGGGAACTCTGTGCATCCAAATCTACAGGCTAAGGACGCGTCTGCATATGTTTTGGTGAACAATCGAGTGTGCGTGTTCTGACAGCTGCCTCTATGCAGACGTCTCCACAGAGCCACTTCTGAATGCCCCGCAGCCCAGGACTGAATGGATACACTAACAAGTGCACCGGTGTGAGCAACCACATATGCAGAAGGACGTCTTTCATCTCACAGAAGCGCGAACGTCTTGGCGTTCAAGCACATGGCAGAAACAAGGTGTGAACAGATGAGCTGCTGCTATTTTCTCCGTTCGGCATGCTTCGTTGTAGCTCTCTTGCCGGTCGCCGGCTTAGCGGCTTGCTTTGCGCGACTAGCTCTGGGGAGAGGAGGAGATAGCGCCGGAAACCTCGCCTTTTGCCTTCTTCGGCGCTGGAACCTGGTTGCTGCGCCTTCTCTTTGTCCATGTGCACACACACGATTCCTCAGCGAAAACCATGCAGAAACCTTTCCACGAGCACCCAGGGATGTGCACCCAGCACCACGTGCACGCACACGCAGCTAGAGAAAAGCACCTACCTTTTCACACACTGATGCCTAAGCAAACGCGTGGCCACACACACGCACACATCCGCAAGCGCGCCTACTCCCATCTATTGAGGGAAAGATGGACGAGCAACGTCCTGACAGGCTTGAGGGGAAAAACGTCCGTTGACGGTTGGCGTACTGCACGCCCGCCTACGGGGCTGCAGGGGAATCCACATTTGGAAGGTACCTGAAGATGTGCGCCTGTTCTTGGAGCTCCGCTAGTAGGGTAGCAAAGACACTCGTAGGCAGTACTGAATGCTGCTCCGTGCTACTTCTCCTCCGCTGGCAAATGCTTCACAGTCGCCCTAGGAAAGACGTTTAACAATCGATCTCCAAGAGGAACGAAACACATGATGCCATAAGGCGAAAGAATAGCAGGGCATCTCTTCACAGGCTTGTCCCTGATCTATAGCTGAGGGCAAACACTTGTGTGCTTGTGGGAGAGCCTGTGTCTTTCCTGGAAGCGTTTGGGAGTTTTGCTCAGACGCGTGTTTCCTCAAGTTCAAGAATCAAGATCTAGGATACCTGCAGACAGGTGCCTGTTTGTGTGGAGACAGTCTGTTTGAAACTGTGTTCCTCAGCGCCCGCTCTTTCTCCCCGTCGCTCCACACGCCTGGGAGTCCCTTTCTTTCTCTCCACAAGCACGTGTGTTGACTTCGTCGCACATGTGCATCTGCACAAGCGTTGAGCTCAGCAGAGCGTGTCTCTTGACACTTGATGTGCGTTGGCTGTGTCTGCCTGCTCCAGTGAAGAGAGAAACGGGAAATCATCTTGGTAGAGGCAACAAAGCAAAAGCGAGGCAGGATTGACATCTGCTCAACAGGGACGGATTCCCTGCGCTGACACAGTTCACAGTTACACGAGAAGCAATCTGAGCGGTCCGTCGACCGGAGACGTGTTTCCCAAGAGGTCGTTTAGCGAGTGAACAGCAGTGTGCGCGACTTTCAGGAGTGTGCCTGGAAAGTGCCAGAATCACCAGGAGCATCTGTGCAAAAGCTGCTGCCTCTGTGACCGCATTGAGGCACGTTCGCGTGTCTGCGAGTATATAGACGGCTCTTTCGCGTTCACTCCGAGGGAAACGGTCCGCTATTGCTTCTGTGCGCACAGACGCGATTCCCTTGTCTCTTGCGAACACAGGGAACTCTGTGCATCCAAATCTACAGGCTAAGGACGCGTCTGCATATGTTTTGGTGAACAATCGAGTGTGCGTGTTCTGACAGCTGCCTCTATGCAGACGTCTCCACAGAGCCACTTCTGAATGCCCCGCAGCCCAGGACTGAATGGATACACTAACAAGTGCACCGGTGTGAGCAACCACATATGCAGAAGGACGTCTTTCATCTCACAGAAGCGCGAACGTCTTGGCGTTCAAGCACATGGCAGAAACAAGGTGTGAACAGATGAGCTGCTGCTATTTTCTCCGTTCGGCATGCTTCGTTGTAGCTCTCTTGCCGGTCGCCGGCTTAGCGGCTTGCTTTGCGCGACTAGCTCTGGGGAGAGAAGGAGATAGCGCCGGAAACCTCGCCTTTTGCCTTCTTCGGCGCTGGAACCTGGTTGCTGCGCCTTCTCTTTGTCCATGTGCACACACACGATTCCTCAGCGAAAACCATGCAGAAACCTTTCCACGAGCACCCAGGGATGTGCACCCAGCACCACGTGCACGCACACGCAGCTAGAGAAAAGCACCTACCTTTTCACACACTGATGCCTAAGCAAACGCGTGGCCACACACACGCACACATCCGCAAGCGCGCCTACTCCCATCTATTGAGGGAAAGACGGACGAGCAACGTCCTGACAGGCTTGAGGGGAAAAACGTCCGTTGACGGTTGGCGTACTGCACGCCCGCCTACGGGGCTGCAGGGGAATCCACATTTGGAAGGTACCTGAAGATGTGTGCCTGTTCTTGGAGCTCCGCTAGTAGGGTAGCAAAGACACTCGTAGGCAGTACTGAATGCTGCTCCGTGCTACTTCTCCTCCGCTGGCAAATGCTTCACAGTCGCCCTAGGAAAGACGTTTAACAATCGATCTCCAAGAGGAACGAAACACATGATGCCATAAGGCGAAAGAATAGCAGGGCATCTCTTCACAGGCTTGTCCCTGATCTATAGCTGAGGGCAAACACTTGTGTGCTTGTGGGAGAGCCTGTGTCTTTCCTGGAAGCGTTTGGGAGTTTTGCTCAGACGCGTGTTTCCTCAAGTTCAAGAATCAAGATCTAGGATACCTGCAGACAGGTGCCTGTTTGTGTGGAGACAGTCTGTTTGAAACTGTGTTCCTCAGCGCCCGCTCTTTCTCCCCGTCGCTCCACACGCCTGGGAGTCCCTTTCTTTCTCTCCACAAGCACGTGTGTTGACTTCGTCGCACATGTGCATCTGCACAAGCGTTGAGCTCAGCAGAGCGTGTCTCTTGACACTTGATGTGCGTTGGCTGTGTCTGCCTGCTCCAGTGAAGAGAGAAACGGGAAATCATCTTGGTAGAGGCAACAAAGCAAAAGCGAGGCAGGATTGACATCTGCTCAACAGGGACGGATTCCCTGCGCTGACACAGTTCACAGTTACACGAGAAGCAATCTGAGCGGTCCGTCGACCGGAGACGTGTTTCCCAAGAGGTCGTTTAGCGAGTGAACAGCAGTGTGCGCGACTTTCAGGAGTGTGCCTGGAAAGTGCCAGAATCACCAGGAGCATCTGTGCAAAAGCTGCTGCCTCTGTGACCGCATTGAGGCACGTTCGCGTGTCTGCGAGTATATAGACGGCTCTTTCGCGTTCACTCCGAGGGAAACGGTCCGCTATTGCTTCTGTGCGCACAGACGCGATTCCCTTGTCTCTTGCGAACACAGGGAACTCTGTGCATCCAAATCTACAGGCTAAGGACGCGTCTGCATATGTTTTGGTGAACAATCGAGTGTGCGTGTTCTGACAGCTGCCTCTATGCAGACGTCTCCACAGAGCCACTTCTGAATGCCCCGCAGCCCAGGACTGAATGGATACACTAACAAGTGCACCGGTGTGAGCAACCACATATGCAGAAGGACGTCTTTCATCTCACAGAAGCGCGAACGTCTTGGCGTTCAAGCACATGGCAGAAACAAGGTGTGAACAGATGAGCTGCTGCTATTTTCTCCGTTCGGCATGCTTCGTTGTAGCTCTCTTGCCGGTCGCCGGCTTAGCGGCTTGCTTTGCGCGACTAGCTCTGGGGAGAGGAGGAGATAGCGCCGGAAACCTCGCCTTTTGCCTTCTTCGGCGCTGGAACCTGGTTGCTGCGCCTTCTCTTTGTCCATGTGCACACACACGATTCCTCAGCGAAAACCATGCAGAAACCTTTCCACGAGCACCCAGGGATGTGCACCCAGCACCACGTGCACGCACACGCAGCTAGAGAAAAGCACCTACCTTTTCACACACTGATGCCTAAGCAAACGCGTGGCCACACACACGCACACATCCGCAAGCGCGCCTACTCCCATCTATTGAGGGAAAGATGGACGAGCAACGTCCTGACAGGCTTGAGGGGAAAAACGTCCGTTGACGGTTGGCGTACTGCACGCCCGCCTACGGGGCTGCAGGGGAATCCACATTTGGAAGGTACCTGAAGATGTGCGCCTGTTCTTGGAGCTCCGCTAGTAGGGTAGCAAAGACACTCGTAGGCAGTACTGAATGCTGCTCCGTGCTACTTCTCCTCCGCTGGCAAATGCTTCACAGTCGCCCTAGGAAAGACGTTTAACAATCGATCTCCAAGAGGAACGAAACACATGATGCCATAAGGCGAAAGAATAGCAGGGCATCTCTTCACAGGCTTGTCCCTGATCTATAGCTGAGGGCAAACACTTGTGTGCTTGTGGGAGAGCCTGTGTCTTTCCTGGAAGCGTTTGGGAGTTTTGCTCAGACGCGTGTTTCCTCAAGTTCAAGAATCAAGATCTAGGATACCTGCAGACAGGTGCCTGTTTGTGTGGAGACAGTCTGTTTGAAACTGTGTTCCTCAGCGCCCGCTCTTTCTCCCTGTCGCTCCACACGCCTGGGAGTCCCTTTCTTTCTCTCCACAAGCACGTGTGTTGACTTCGTCGCACATGTGCATCTGCACAAGCGTTGAGCTCAGCAGAGCGTGTCTCTTGACACTTGATGTGCGTTGGCTGTGTCTGCCTGCTCCAGTGAAGAGAGAAACGGGAAATCATCTTGGTAGAGGCAACAAAGCAAAAGCGAGGCAGGATTGACATCTGCTCAACAGAGACGGATTCCCTGCGCTGACACAGTTCACAGTTACACGAGAAGCAATCTGAGCGGTCCGTCGACCGGAGACGTGTTTCCCAAGAGGTCGTTTAGCGAGTGAACAGCAGTGTGCGCGACTTTCAGGAGTGTGCCTGGAAAGTGCCAGAATCACCAGGAGCATCTGTGCAAAAGCTGCTGCCTCTGTGACCGCATTGAGGCACGTTCGCGTGTCTGCGAGTATATAGACGGCTCTTTCGCGTTCACTCCGAGGGAAACGGTCCGCTATTGCTTCTGTGCGCACAGACGCGATTCCCTTGTCTCTTGCGAACACAGGGAACTCTGTGCATCCAAATCTACAGGCTAAGGACGCGTCTGCATATGTTTTGGTGAACAATCGAGTGTGCGTGTTCTGACAGCTGCCTCTATGCAGACGTCTCCACAGAGCCACTTCTGAATGCCCCGCAGCCCAGGACTGAATGGATACACTAACAAGTGCACCGGTGTGAGCAACCACATATGCAGAAGGACGTCTTTCATCTCACAGAAGCGCGAACGTCTTGGCGTTCAAGCACATGGCAGAAACAAGGTGTGAACAGATGAGCTGCTGCTATTTTCTCCGTTCGGCATGCTTCGTTGTAGCTCTCTTGCCGGTCGCCGGCTTAGCGGCTTGCTTTGCGCGACTAGCTCTGGGGAGAGAAGGAGATAGCGCCGGAAACCTCGCCTTTTGCCTTCTTCGGCGCTGGAACCTGGTTGCTGCGCCTTCTCTTTGTCCATGTGCACACACACGATTCCTCAGCGAAAACCATGCAGAAACCTTTCCACGAGCACCCAGGGATGTGCATCCAGCACCACGTGCACGCACACGCAGCTAGAGAAAAGCACCTACCTTTTCACACACTGATGCCTAAGCAAACGCGTGGCCACACACACGCACACATCCGCAAGCGCGCCTACTCCCATCTATTGAGAGAAAGACGGACGAGCTCTTTGGTTGCTCTTCACAGGCTTGTCCCTGATCTATAGCTGAGGGCAAACACTTGTGTGCTTGTGGGAGAGCCTGTGTCTTTCCTGGAAGCGTTTGGGAGTTTTGCTCAGACGCGTGTTTCCTCAAGTTCAAGAATCAAGATCTAGGATACCTGCAGACAGGTGCCTGTTTGTGTGGAGACAGTCTGTTTGAAACTGTGTTCCTCAGCGCCCGCTCTTTCTCCCCGTCGCTCCACACGCCTGGGAGTCCCTTTCTTTCTCTCCACAAGCACGTGTGTTGACTTCGTCGCACATGTGCATCTGCACAAGCGTTGAGCTCAGCAGAGCGTGTCTCTTGACACTTGATGTGCGTTGGCTGTGTCTGCCTGCTCCAGTGAAGAGAGAAACGGGAAATCATCTTGGTAGAGGCAACAAAGCAAAAGCGAGGCAGGATTGACATCTGCTCAACAGAGACGGATTCCCTGCGCTGACACAGTTCACAGTTACACGAGAAGCAATCTGAGCGGTCCGTCGACCGGAGACGTGTTTCCCAAGAGGTCGTTTAGCGAGTGAACAGCAGTGTGCGCGACTTTCAGGAGTGTGCCTGGAAAGTGCCAGAATCACCAGGAGCATCTGTGCAAAAGCTGCTGCCTCTGTGACCGCATTGAGGCACGTTCGCGTGTCTGCGAGTATATAGACGGCTCTTTCGCGTTCACTCCGAGGGAAACGGTCCGCTATTGCTTCTGTGCGCACAGACGCGATTCCCTTGTCTCTTGCGAACACAGGGAACTCTGTGCATCCAAATCTACAGGCTAAGGACGCGTCTGCATATGTTTTGGTGAACAATCGAGTGTGCGTGTTCTGACAGCTGCCTCTATGCAGACGTCTCCACAGAGCCACTTCTGAATGCCCCGCAGCCCAGGACTGAATGGATACACTAACAAGTGCACCGGTGTGAGCAACCACATACGCAGAAGGACGTCTTTCATCTCACAGAAGCGCGAACGTCTTGGCGTTCAAGCACATGGCAGAAACAAGGTGTGAACAGATGAGCTGCTGCTATTTTCTCCGTTCGGCATGCTTCGTTGTAGCTCTCTTGCCGGTCGCCGGCTTAGCGGCTTGCTTTGCGCGACTAGCTCTGGGGAGAGAAGGAGATAGCGCCGGAAACCTCGCCTTTTGCCTTCTTCGGCGCTGGAACCTGGTTGCTGCGCCTTCTCTTTGTCCATGTGCACACACACGATTCCTCAGCGAAAACCATGCAGAAACCTTTCCACGAGCACCCAGGGATGTGCACCCAGCACCACGTGCACGCACACGCAGCTAGAGAAAAGCACCTACCTTTTCACACACTGATGCCTAAGCAAACGCGTGGCCACACACACGCACACATCCGCAAGCGCGCCTACTCCCATCTATTGAGGGAAAGACGGACGAGCTCTTTGGTTGCTCTTCACAGGCTTGTCCCTGATCTATAGCTGAGGGCAAACACTTGTGTGCTTGTGGGAGAGCCTGTGTCTTTCCTGGAAGCGTTTGGGAGTTTTGCTCAGACGCGTGTTTCCTCAAGTTCAAGAATCAAGATCTAGGATACCTGCAGACAGGTGCCTGTTTGTGTGGAGACAGTCTGTTTGAAACTGTGTTCCTCAGCGCCCGCTCTTTCTCCCCGTCGCTCCACACGCCTGGGAGTCCCTTTCTTTCTCTCCACAAGCACGTGTGTTGACTTCGTCGCACATGTGCATCTGCACAAGCGTTGAGCTCAGCAGAGCGTGTCTCTTGACACTTGATGTGCGTTGGCTGTGTCTGCCTGCTCCAGTGAAGAGAGAAACGGGAAATCATCTTGGTAGAGGCAACAAAGCAAAAGCGAGGCAGGATTGACATCTGCTCAACAGAGACGGATTCCCTGCGCTGACACAGTTCACAGTTACACGAGAAGCAATCTGAGCGGTCCGTCGACCGGAGACGTGTTTCCCAAGAGGTCGTTTAGCGAGTGAACAGCAGTGTGCGCGACTTTCAGGAGTGTGCCTGGAAAGTGCCAGAATCACCAGGAGCATCTGTGCAAAAGCTGCTGCCTCTGTGACCGCATTGAGGCACGTTCGCGTGTCTGCGAGTATATAGACGGCTCTTTCGCGTTCACTCCGAGGGAAACGGTCCGCTATTGCTTCTGTGCGCACAGACGCGATTCCCTTGTCTCTTGCGAACACAGGGAACTCTGTGCATCCAAATCTACAGGCTAAGGACGCGTCTGCATATGTTTTGGTGAACAATCGAGTGTGCGTGTTCTGACAGCTGCCTCTATGCAGACGTCTCCACAGAGCCACTTCTGAATGCCCCGCAGCCCAGGACTGAATGGATACACTAACAAGTGCACCGGTGTGAGCAACCACATATGCAGAAGGACGTCTTTCATCTCACAGAAGCGCGAACGTCTTGGCGTTCAAGCACATGGCAGAAACAAGGTGTGAACAGATGAGCTGCTGCTATTTTCTCCGTTCGGCATGCTTCGTTGTAGCTCTCTTGCCGGTCGCCGGCTTAGCGGCTTGCTTTGCGCGACTAGCTCTGGGGAGAGAAGGAGATAGCGCCGGAAACCTCGCCTTTTGCCTTCTTCGGCGCTGGAACCTGGTTGCTGCGCCTTCTCTTTGTCCATGTGCACACACACGATTCCTCAGCGAAAACCATGCAGAAACCTTTCCACGAGCACCCAGGGATGTGCACCCAGCACCACGTGCACGCACACGCAGCTAGAGAAAAGCACCTACCTTTTCACACACTGATGCCTAAGCAAACGCGTGGCCACACACACGCACACATCCGCAAGCGCGCCTACTCCCATCTATTGAGGGAAAGACGGACGAGCAACGTCCTGACAGGCTTGAGGGGAAAAACGTCCGTTGACGGTTGGCGTACTGCACGCCCGCCTACGGGGCTGCAGGGGAATCCACATTTGGAAGGTACCTGAAGATGTGCGCCTGTTCTTGGAGCTCCGCTAGTAGGGTAGCAAAGACACTCGTAGGCAGTACTGAATGCTGCTCCGTGCTACTTCTCCTCCGCTGGCAAATGCTTCACAGTCGCCCGAGGAAAGACGTTTAACAATCGATCTCCAAGAGGAACGAAACACATGATGCCATAAGGCGAAAGAATAGCAGGGCATCTCTTCACAGGCTTGTCCCTGATCTATAGCTGAGGGCAAACACTTGTGTGCTTGTGGGAGAGCCTGTGTCTTTCCTGGAAGCGTTTGGGAGTTTTGCTCAGACGCGTGTTTCCTCAAGTTCAAGAATCAAGATCTAGGATACCTGCAGACAGGTGCCTGTTTGTGTGGAGACAGTCTGTTTGAAACTGTGTTCCTCAGCGCCCGCTCTTTCTCCCCGTCGCTCCACACGCCTGGGAGTCCCTTTCTTTCTCTCCACAAGCACGTGTGTTGACTTCGTCGCACATGTGCATCTGCACAAGCGTTGAGCTCAGCAGAGCGTGTCTCTTGACACTTGATGTGCGTTGGCTGTGTCTGCCTGCTCCAGTGAAGAGAGAAACGGGAAATCATCTTGGTAGAGGCAACAAAGCAAAAGCGAGGCAGGATTGACATCTGCTCAACAGAGACGGATTCCCTGCGCTGACACAGTTCACAGTTACACGAGAAGCAATCTGAGCGGTCCGTCGACCGGAGACGTGTTTCCCAAGAGGTCGTTTAGCGAGTGAACAGCAGTGTGCGCGACTTTCAGGAGTGTGCCTGGAAAGTGCCAGAATCACCAGGAGCATCTGTGCAAAAGCTGCTGCCTCTGTGACCGCATTGAGGCACGTTCGCGTGTCTGCGAGTATATAGACGGCTCTTTCGCGTTCACTCCGAGGGAAACGGTCCGCTATTGCTTCTGTGCGCACAGACGCGATTCCCTTGTCTCTTGCGAACACAGGGAACTCTGTGCATCCAAATCTACAGGCTAAGGACGCGTCTGCATATGTTTTGGTGAACAATCGAGTGTGCGTGTTCTGACAGCTGCCTCTATGCAGACGTCTCCACAGAGCCACTTCTGAATGCCCCGCAGCCCAGGACTGAATGGATACACTAACAAGTGCACCGGTGTGAGCAACCACATATGCAGAAGGACGTCTTTCATCTCACAGAAGCGCGAACGTCTTGGCGTTCAAGCACATGGCAGAAACAAGGTGTGAACAGATGAGCTGCTGCTATTTTCTCCGTTCGGCATGCTTCGTTGTAGCTCTCTTGCCGGTCGCCGGCTTAGCGGCTTGCTTTGCGCGACTAGCTCTGGGGAGAGAAGGAGATAGCGCCGGAAACCTCGCCTTTTGCCTTCTTCGGCGCTGGAACCTGGTTGCTGCGCCTTCTCTTTGTCCATGTGCACACACACGATTCCTCAGCGAAAACCATGCAGAAACCTTTCCACGAGCACCCAGGGATGTGCACCCAGCACCACGTGCACGCACACGCAGCTAGAGAAAAGCACCTACCTTTTCACACACTGATGCCTAAGCAAACGCGTGGCCACACACACGCACACATCCGCAAGCGCGCCTACTCCCATCTATTGAGGGAAAGACGGACGAGCAACGTCCTGACAGGCTTGAGGGGAAAAACGTCCGTTGACGGTTGGCGTACTGCACGCCCGCCTACGGGGCTGCAGGGGAATCCACATTTGGAAGGTACCTGAAGATGTGCGCCTGTTCTTGGAGCTCCGCTAGTAGGGTAGCAAAGACACTCGTAGGCAGTACTGAATGCTGCTCCGTGCTACTTCTCCTCCGCTGGCAAATGCTTCACAGTCGCCCGAGGAAAGACGTTTAACAATCGATCTCCAAGAGGAACGAAACACATGATGCCATAAGGCGAAAGAATAGCAGGGCATCTCTTCACAGGCTTGTCCCTGATCTATAGCTGAGGGCAAACACTTGTGTGCTTGTGGGAGAGCCTGTGTCTTTCCTGGAAGCGTTTGGGAGTTTTGCTCAGACGCGTGTTTCCTCAAGTTCAAGAATCAAGATCTAGGATACCTGCAGACAGGTGCCTGTTTGTGTGGAGACAGTCTGTTTGAAACTGTGTTCCTCAGCGCCCGCTCTTTCTCCCCGTCGCTCCACACGCCTGGGAGTCCCTTTCTTTCTCTCCACAAGCACGTGTGTTGACTTCGTCGCACATGTGCATCTGCACAAGCGTTGAGCTCAGCAGAGCGTGTCTCTTGACACTTGATGTGCGTTGGCTGTGTCTGCCTGCTCCAGTGAAGAGAGAAACGGGAAATCATCTTGGTAGAGGCAACAAAGCAAAAGCGAGGCAGGATTGACATCTGCTCAACAGAGACGGATTCCCTGCGCTGACACAGTTCACAGTTACACGAGAAGCAATCTGAGCGGTCCGTCGACCGGAGACGTGTTTCCCAAGAGGTCGTTTAGCGAGTGAACAGCAGTGTGCGCGACTTTCAGGAGTGTGCCTGGAAAGTGCCAGAATCACCAGGAGCATCTGTGCAAAAGCTGCTGCCTCTGTGACCGCATTGAGGCACGTTCGCGTGTCTGCGAGTATATAGACGGCTCTTTCGCGTTCACTCCGAGGGAAACGGTCCGCTATTGCTTCTGTGCGCACAGACGCGATTCCCTTGTCTCTTGCGAACACAGGGAACTCTGTGCATCCAAATCTACAGGCTAAGGACGCGTCTGCATATGTTTTGGTGAACAATCGAGTGTGCGTGTTCTGACAGCTGCCTCTATGCAGACGTCTCCACAGAGCCACTTCTGAATGCCCCGCAGCCCAGGACTGAATGGATACACTAACAAGTGCACCGGTGTGAGCAACCACATATGCAGAAGGACGTCTTTCATCTCACAGAAGCGCGAACGTCTTGGCGTTCAAGCACATGGCAGAAACAAGGTGTGAACAGATGAGCTGCTGCTATTTTCTCCGTTCGGCATGCTTCGTTGTAGCTCTCTTGCCGGTCGCCGGCTTAGCGGCTTGCTTTGCGCGACTAGCTCTGGGGAGAGAAGGAGATAGCGCCGGAAACCTCGCCTTTTGCCTTCTTCGGCGCTGGAACCTGGTTGCTGCGCCTTCTCTTTGTCCATGTGCACACACACGATTCCTCAGCGAAAACCATGCAGAAACCTTTCCACGAGCACCCAGGGATGTGCACCCAGCACCACGTGCACGCACACGCAGCTAGAGAAAAGCACCTACCTTTTCACACACTGATGCCTAAGCAAACGCGTGGCCACACACACGCACACATCCGCAAGCGCGCCTACTCCCATCTATTGAGGGAAAGACGGACGAGCTCTTTGGTTGCTCTTCACAGGCTTGTCCCTGATCTATAGCTGAGGGCAAACACTTGTGTGCTTGTGGGAGAGCCTGTGTCTTTCCTGGAAGCGTTTGGGAGTTTTGCTCAGACGCGTGTTTCCTCAAGTTCAAGAATCAAGATCTAGGATACCTGCAGACAGGTGCCTGTTTGTGTGGAGACAGTCTGTTTGAAACTGTGTTCCTCAGCGCCCGCTCTTTCTCCCCGTCGCTCCACACGCCTGGGAGTCCCTTTCTTTCTCTCCACAAGCACGTGTGTTGACTTCGTCGCACATGTGCATCTGCACAAGCGTTGAGCTCAGCAGAGCGTGTCTCTTGACACTTGATGTGCGTTGGCTGTGTCTGCCTGCTCCAGTGAAGAGAGAAACGGGAAATCATCTTGGTAGAGGCAACAAAGCAAAAGCGAGGCAGGATTGACATCTGCTCAACAGAGACGGATTCCCTGCGCTGACACAGTTCACAGTTACACGAGAAGCAATCTGAGCGGTCCGTCGACCGGAGACGTGTTTCCCAAGAGGTCGTTTAGCGAGTGAACAGCAGTGTGCGCGACTTTCAGGAGTGTGCCTGGAAAGTGCCAGAATCACCAGGAGCATCTGTGCAAAAGCTGCTGCCTCTGTGACCGCATTGAGGCACGTTCGCGTGTCTGCGAGTATATAGACGGCTCTTTCGCGTTCACTCCGAGGGAAACGGTCCGCTATTGCTTCTGTGCGCACAGACGCGATTCCCTTGTCTCTTGCGAACACAGGGAACTCTGTGCATCCAAATCTACAGGCTAAGGACGCGTCTGCATATGTTTTGGTGAACAATCGAGTGTGCGTGTTCTGACAGCTGCCTCTATGCAGACGTCTCCACAGAGCCACTTCTGAATGCCCCGCAGCCCAGGACTGAATGGATACACTAACAAGTGCACCGGTGTGAGCAACCACATATGCAGAAGGACGTCTTTCATCTCACAGAAGCGCGAACGTCTTGGCGTTCAAGCACATGGCAGAAACAAGGTGTGAACAGATGAGCTGCTGCTATTTTCTCCGTTCGGCATGCTTCGTTGTAGCTCTCTTGCCGGTCGCCGGCTTAGCGGCTTGCTTTGCGCGACTAGCTCTGGGGAGAGGAGGAGATAGCGCCGGAAACCTCGCCTTTTGCCTTCTTCGGCGCTGGAACCTGGTTGCTGCGCCTTCTCTTTGTCCATGTGCACACACACGATTCCTCAGCGAAAACCATGCAGAAACCTTTCCACGAGCACCCAGGGATGTGCACCCAGCACCACGTGCACGCACACGCAGCTAGAGAAAAGCACCTACCTTTTCACACACTGATGCCTAAGCAAACGCGTGGCCACACACACGCACACATCCGCAAGCGCGCCTACTCCCATCTATTGAGGGAAAGACGGACGAGCTCTTTGGTTGCTCTTCACAGGCTTGTCCCTGATCTATAGCTGAGGGCAAACACTTGTGTGCTTGTGGGAGAGCCTGTGTCTTTCCTGGAAGCGTTTGGGAGTTTTGCTCAGACGCGTGTTTCCTCAAGTTCAAGAATCAAGATCTAGGATACCTGCAGACAGGTGCCTGTTTGTGTGGAGACAGTCTGTTTGAAACTGTGTTCCTCAGCGCCCGCTCTTTCTCCCCGTCGCTCCACACGCCTGGGAGTCCCTTTCTTTCTCTCCACAAGCACGTGTGTTGACTTCGTCGCACATGTGCATCTGCACAAGCGTTGAGCTCAGCAGAGCGTGTCTCTTGACACTTGATGTGCGTTGGCTGTGTCTGCCTGCTCCAGTGAAGAGAGAAAAGGGAAATCATCTTGGTAGAGGCAACAAAGCAAAAGCGAGGCAGGATTGACATCTGCTCAACAGAGACGGATTCCCTGCGCTGACACAGTTCACAGTTACACGAGAAGCAATCTGAGCGGTCCGTCGACCGGAGACGTGTTTCCCAAGAGGTCGTTTAGCGAGTGAACAGCAGTGTGCGCGACTTTCAGGAGTGTGCCTGGAAAGTGCCAGAATCACCAGGAGCATCTGTGCAAAAGCTGCTGCCTCTGTGACCGCATTGAGGCACGTTCGCGTGTCTGCGAGTATATAGACGGCTCTTTCGCGTTCACTCCGAGGGAAACGGTCCGCTATTGCTTCTGTGCGCACAGACGCGATTCCCTTGTCTCTTGCGAACACAGGGAACTCTGTGCATCCAAATCTACAGGCTAAGGACGCGTCTGCGTATGTTTTGGTGAACAATCGAGTGTGCGTGTTCTGACAGCTGCCTCTATGCAGACGTCTCCACAGAGCCACTTCTGAATGCCCCGCAGCCCAGGACTGAATGGATACACTAACAAGTGCACCGGTGTGAGCAACCACATATGCAGAAGGACGTCTTTCATCTCACAGAAGCGCGAACGTCTTGGCGTTCAAGCACATGGCAGAAACAAGGTGTGAACAGATGAGCTGCTGCTATTTTCTCCGTTCGGCATGCTTCGTTGTAGCTCTCTTGCCGGTCGCCGGCTTAGCGGCTTGCTTTGCGCGACTAGCTCTGGGGAGAGAAGGAGATAGCGCCGGAAACCTCGCCTTTTGCCTTCTTCGGCGCTGGAACCTGGTTGCTGCGCCTTCTCTTTGTCCATGTGCACACACACGATTCCTCAGCGAAAACCATGCAGAAACCTTTCCACGAGCACCCAGGGATGTGCACCCAGCACCACGTGCACGCACACGCAGCTAGAGAAAAGCACCTACCTTTTCACACACTGATGCCTAAGCAAACGCGTGGCCACACACACGCACACATCCGCAAGCGCGCCTACTCCCATCTATTGAGGGAAAGACGGACGAGCAACGTCCTGACAGGCTTGAGGGGAAAAACGTCCGTTGACGGTTGGCGTACTGCACGCCCGCCTACGGGGCTGCAGGGGAATCCACATTTGGAAGGTACCTGAAGATGTGTGCCTGTTCTTGGAGCTCCGCTAGTAGGGTAGCAAAGACACTCGTAGGCAGTACTGAATGCTGCTCCGTGCTACTTCTCCTCCGCTGGCAAATGCTTCACAGTCGCCCGAGGAAAGACGTTTAACAATCGATCTCCAAGAGGAACGAAACACATGATGCCATAAGGCGAAAGAATAGCAGGGCATCTCTTCACAGGCTTGTCCCTGATCTATAGCTGAGGGCAAACACTTGTGTGCTTGTGGGAGAGCCTGTGTCTTTCCTGGAAGCGTTTGGGAGTTTTGCTCAGACGCGTGTTTCCTCAAGTTCAAGAATCAAGATCTAGGATACCTGCAGACAGGTGCCTGTTTGTGTGGAGACAGTCTGTTTGAAACTGTGTTCCTCAGCGCCCGCTCTTTCTCCCCGTCGCTCCACACGCCTGGGAGTCCCTTTCTTTCTCTCCACAAGCACGTGTGTTGACTTCGTCGCACATGTGCATCTGCACAAGCGTTGAGCTCAGCAGAGCGTGTCTCTTGACACTTGATGTGCGTTGGCTGTGTCTGCCTGCTCCAGTGAAGAGAGAAACGGGAAATCATCTTGGTAGAGGCAACAAAGCAAAAGCGAGGCAGGATTGACATCTGCTCAACAGAGACGGATTCCCTGCGCTGACACAGTTCACAGTTACACGAGAAGCAATCTGAGCGGTCCGTCGACCGGAGACGTGTTTCCCAAGAGGTCGTTTAGCGAGTGAACAGCAGTGTGCGCGACTTTCAGGAGTGTGCCTGGAAAGTGCCAGAATCACCAGGAGCATCTGTGCAAAAGCTGCTGCCTCTGTGACCGCATTGAGGCACGTTCGCGTGTCTGCGAGTATATAGACGGCTCTTTCGCGTTCACTCCGAGGGAAACGGTCCGCTATTGCTTCTGTGCGCACAGACGCGATTCCCTTGTCTCTTGCGAACACAGGGAACTCTGTGCATCCAAATCTACAGGCTAAGGACGCGTCTGCATATGTTTTGGTGAACAATCGAGTGTGCGTGTTCTGACAGCTGCCTCTATGCAGACGTCTCCACAGAGCCACTTCTGAATGCCCCGCAGCCCAGGACTGAATGGATACACTAACAAGTGCACCGGTGTGAGCAACCACATATGCAGAAGGACGTCTTTCATCTCACAGAAGCGCGAACGTCTTGGCGTTCAAGCACATGGCAGAAACAAGGTGTGAACAGATGAGCTGCTGCTATTTTCTCCGTTCGGCATGCTTCGTTGTAGCTCTCTTGCCGGTCGCCGGCTTAGCGGCTTGCTTTGCGCGACTAGCTCTGGGGAGAGAAGGAGATAGCGCCGGAAACCTCGCCTTTTGCCTTCTTCGGCGCTGGAACCTGGTTGCTGCGCCTTCTCTTTGTCCATGTGCACACACACGATTCCTCAGCGAAAACCATGCAGAAACCTTTCCACGAGCACCCAGGGATGTGCACCCAGCACCACGTGCACGCACACGCAGCTAGAGAAAAGCACCTACCTTTTCACACACTGATGCCTAAGCAAACGCGTGGCCACACACACGCACACATCCGCAAGCGCGCCTACTCCCATCTATTGAGGGAAAGACGGACGAGCAACGTCCTGACAGGCTTGAGGGGAAAAACGTCCGTTGACGGTTGGCGTACTGCACGCCCGCCTACGGGGCTGCAGGGGAATCCACATTTGGAAGGTACCTGAAGATGTGCGCCTGTTCTTGGAGCTCCGCTAGTAGGGTAGCAAAGACACTCGTAGGCAGTACTGAATGCTGCTCCGTGCTACTTCTCCTCCGCTGGCAAATGCTTCACAGTCGCCCGAGGAAAGACGTTTAACAATCGATCTCCAAGAGGAACGAAACACATGATGCCATAAGGCGAAAGAATAGCAGGGCATCTCTTCACAGGCTTGTCCCTGATCTATAGCTGAGGGCAAACACTTGTGTGCTTGTGGGAGAGCCTGTGTCTTTCCTGGAAGCGTTTGGGAGTTTTGCTCAGACGCGTGTTTCCTCAAGTTCAAGAATCAAGATCTAGGATACCTGCAGACAGGTGCCTGTTTGTGTGGAGACAGTCTGTTTGAAACTGTGTTCCTCAGCGCCCGCTCTTTCTCCCCGTCGCTCCACACGCCTGGGAGTCCCTTTCTTTCTCTCCACAAGCACGTGTGTTGACTTCGTCGCACATGTGCATCTGCACAAGCGTTGAGCTCAGCAGAGCGTGTCTCTTGACACTTGATGTGCGTTGGCTGTGTCTGCCTGCTCCAGTGAAGAGAGAAACGGGAAATCATCTTGGTAGAGGCAACAAAGCAAAAGCGAGGCAGGATTGACATCTGCTCAACAGAGACGGATTCCCTGCGCTGACACAGTTCACAGTTACACGAGAAGCAATCTGAGCGGTCCGTCGACCGGAGACGTGTTTCCCAAGAGGTCGTTTAGCGAGTGAACAGCAGTGTGCGCGACTTTCAGGAGTGTGCCTGGAAAGTGCCAGAATCACCAGGAGCATCTGTGCAAAAGCTGCTGCCTCTGTGACCGCATTGAGGCACGTTCGCGTGTCTGCGAGTATATAGACGGCTCTTTCGCGTTCACTCCGAGGGAAACGGTCCGCTATTGCTTCTGTGCGCACAGACGCGATTCCCTTGTCTCTTGCGAACACAGGGAACTCTGTGCATCCAAATCTACAGGCTAAGGACGCGTCTGCATATGTTTTGGTGAACAATCGAGTGTGCGTGTTCTGACAGCTGCCTCTATGCAGACGTCTCCACAGAGCCACTTCTGAATGCCCCGCAGCCCAGGACTGAATGGATACACTAACAAGTGCACCGGTGTGAGCAACCACATATGCAGAAGGACGTCTTTCATCTCACAGAAGCGCGAACGTCTTGGCGTTCAAGCACATGGCAGAAACAAGGTGTGAACAGATGAGCTGCTGCTATTTTCTCCGTTCGGCATGCTTCGTTGTAGCTCTCTTGCCGGTCGCCGGCTTAGCGGCTTGCTTTGCGCGACTAGCTCTGGGGAGAGAAGGAGATAGCGCCGGAAACCTCGCCTTTTGCCTTCTTCGGCGCTGGAACCTGGTTGCTGCGCCTTCTCTTTGTCCATGTGCACACACACGATTCCTCAGCGAAAACCATGCAGAAACCTTTCCACGAGCACCCAGGGATGTGCACCCAGCACCACGTGCACGCACACGCAGCTAGAGAAAAGCACCTACCTTTTCACACACTGATGCCTAAGCAAACGCGTGGCCACACACACGCACACATCCGCAAGCGCGCCTACTCCCATCTATTGAGGGAAAGACGGACGAGCAACGTCCTGACAGGCTTGAGGGGAAAAACGTCCGTTGACGGTTGGCGTACTGCACGCCCGCCTACGGGGCTGCAGGGGAATCCACATTTGGAAGGTACCTGAAGATGTGCGCCTGTTCTTGGAGCTCCGCTAGTAGGGTAGCAAAGACACTCGTAGGCAGTACTGAATGCTGCTCCGTGCTACTTCTCCTCCGCTGGCAAATGCTTCACAGTCGCCCGAGGAAAGACGTTTAACAATCGATCTCCAAGAGGAACGAAACACATGATGCCATAAGGCGAAAGAATAGCAGGGCATCTCTTCACAGGCTTGTCCCTGATCTATAGCTGAGGGCAAACACTTGTGTGCTTGTGGGAGAGCCTGTGTCTTTCCTGGAAGCGTTTGGGAGTTTTGCTCAGACGCGTGTTTCCTCAAGTTCAAGAATCAAGATCTAGGATACCTGCAGACAGGTGCCTGTTTGTGTGGAGACAGTCTGTTTGAAACTGTGTTCCTCAGCGCCCGCTCTTTCTCCCCGTCGCTCCACACGCCTGGGAGTCCCTTTCTTTCTCTCCACAAGCACGTGTGTTGACTTCGTCGCACATGTGCATCTGCACAAGCGTTGAGCTCAGCAGAGCGTGTCTCTTGACACTTGATGTGCGTTGGCTGTGTCTGCCTGCTCCAGTGAAGAGAGAAACGGGAAATCATCTTGGTAGAGGCAACAAAGCAAAAGCGAGGCAGGATTGACATCTGCTCAACAGAGACGGATTCCCTGCGCTGACACAGTTCACAGTTACACGAGAAGCAATCTGAGCGGTCCGTCGACCGGAGACGTGTTTCCCAAGAGGTCGTTTAGCGAGTGAACAGCAGTGTGCGCGACTTTCAGGAGTGTGCCTGGAAAGTGCCAGAATCACCAGGAGCATCTGTGCAAAAGCTGCTGCCTCTGTGACCGCATTGAGGCACGTTCGCGTGTCTGCGAGTATATAGACGGCTCTTTCGCGTTCACTCCGAGGGAAACGGTCCGCTATTGCTTCTGTGCGCACAGACGCGATTCCCTTGTCTCTTGCGAACACAGGGAACTCTGTGCATCCAAATCTACAGGCTAAGGACGCGTCTGCATATGTTTTGGTGAACAATCGAGTGTGCGTGTTCTGACAGCTGCCTCTATGCAGACGTCTCCACAGAGCCACTTCTGAATGCCCCGCAGCCCAGGACTGAATGGATACACTAACAAGTGCACCGGTGTGAGCAACCACATATGCAGAAGGACGTCTTTCATCTCACAGAAGCGCGAACGTCTTGGCGTTCAAGCACATGGCAGAAACAAGGTGTGAACAGATGAGCTGCTGCTATTTTCTCCGTTCGGCATGCTTCGTTGTAGCTCTCTTGCCGGTCGCCGGCTTAGCGGCTTGCTTTGCGCGACTAGCTCTGGGGAGAGAAGGAGATAGCGCCGGAAACCTCGCCTTTTGCCTTCTTCGGCGCTGGAACCTGGTTGCTGCGCCTTCTCTTTGTCCATGTGCACACACACGATTCCTCAGCGAAAACCATGCAGAAACCTTTCCACGAGCACCCAGGGATGTGCACCCAGCACCACGTGCACGCACACGCAGCTAGAGAAAAGCACCTACCTTTTCACACACTGATGCCTAAGCAAACGCGTGGCCACACACACGCACACATCCGCAAGCGCGCCTACTCCCATCTATTGAGGGAAAGACGGACGAGCTCTTTGGTTGCTCTTCACAGGCTTGTCCCTGATCTATAGCTGAGGGCAAACACTTGTGTGCTTGTGGGAGAGCCTGTGTCTTTCCTGGAAGCGTTTGGGAGTTTTGCTCAGACGCGTGTTTCCTCAAGTTCAAGAATCAAGATCTAGGATACCTGCAGACAGGTGCCTGTTTGTGTGGAGACAGTCTGTTTGAAACTGTGTTCCTCAGCGCCCGCTCTTTCTCCCCGTCGCTCCACACGCCTGGGAGTCCCTTTCTTTCTCTCCACAAGCACGTGTGTTGACTTCGTCGCACATGTGCATCTGCACAAGCGTTGAGCTCAGCAGAGCGTGTCTCTTGACACTTGATGTGCGTTGGCTGTGTCTGCCTGCTCCAGTGAAGAGAGAAACGGGAAATCATCTTGGTAGAGGCAACAAAGCAAAAGCGAGGCAGGATTGACATCTGCTCAACAGAGACGGATTCCCTGCGCTGACACAGTTCACAGTTACACGAGAAGCAATCTGAGCGGTCCGTCGACCGGAGACGTGTTTCCCAAGAGGTCGTTTAGCGAGTGAACAGCAGTGTGCGCGACTTTCAGGAGTGTGCCTGGAAAGTGCCAGAATCACCAGGAGCATCTGTGCAAAAGCTGCTGCCTCTGTGACCGCATTGAGGCACGTTCGCGTGTCTGCGAGTATATAGACGGCTCTTTCGCGTTCACTCCGAGGGAAACGGTCCGCTATTGCTTCTGTGCGCACAGACGCGATTCCCTTGTCTCTTGCGAACACAGGGAACTCTGTGCATCCAAATCTACAGGCTAAGGACGCGTCTGCATATGTTTTGGTGAACAATCGAGTGTGCGTGTTCTGACAGCTGCCTCTATGCAGACGTCTCCACAGAGCCACTTCTGAATGCCCCGCAGCCCAGGACTGAATGGATACACTAACAAGTGCACCGGTGTGAGCAACCACATATGCAGAAGGACGTCTTTCATCTCACAGAAGCGCGAACGTCTTGGCGTTCAAGCACATGGCAGAAACAAGGTGTGAACAGATGAGCTGCTGCTATTTTCTCCGTTCGGCATGCTTCGTTGTAGCTCTCTTGCCGGTCGCCGGCTTAGCGGCTTGCTTTGCGCGACTAGCTCTGGGGAGAGAAGGAGATAGCGCCGGAAACCTCGCCTTTTGCCTTCTTCGGCGCTGGAACCTGGTTGCTGCGCCTTCTCTTTGTCCATGTGCACACACACGATTCCTCAGCGAAAACCATGCAGAAACCTTTCCACGAGCACCCAGGGATGTGCACCCAGCACCACGTGCACGCACACGCAGCTAGAGAAAAGCACCTACCTTTTCACACACTGATGCCTAAGCAAACGCGTGGCCACACACACGCACACATCCGCAAGCGCGCCTACTCCCATCTATTGAGGGAAAGACGGACGAGCTCTTTGGTTGCTCTTCACAGGCTTGTCCCTGATCTATAGCTGAGGGCAAACACTTGTGTGCTTGTGGGAGAGCCTGTGTCTTTCCTGGAAGCGTTTGGGAGTTTTGCTCAGACGCGTGTTTCCTCAAGTTCAAGAATCAAGATCTAGGATACCTGCAGACAGGTGCCTGTTTGTGTGGAGACAGTCTGTTTGAAACTGTGTTCCTCAGCGCCCGCTCTTTCTCCCCGTCGCTCCACACGCCTGGGAGTCCCTTTCTTTCTCTCCACAAGCACGTGTGTTGACTTCGTCGCACATGTGCATCTGCACAAGCGTTGAGCTCAGCAGAGCGTGTCTCTTGACACTTGATGTGCGTTGGCTGTGTCTGCCTGCTCCAGTGAAGAGAGAAAAGGGAAATCATCTTGGTAGAGGCAACAAAGCAAAAGCGAGGCAGGATTGACATCTGCTCAACAGAGACGGATTCCCTGCGCTGACACAGTTCACAGTTACACGAGAAGCAATCTGAGCGGTCCGTCGACCGGAGACGTGTTTCCCAAGAGGTCGTTTAGCGAGTGAACAGCAGTGTGCGCGACTTTCAGGAGTGTGCCTGGAAAGTGCCAGAATCACCAGGAGCATCTGTGCAAAAGCTGCTGCCTCTGTGACCGCATTGAGGCACGTTCGCGTGTCTGCGAGTATATAGACGGCTCTTTCGCGTTCACTCCGAGGGAAACGGTCCGCTATTGCTTCTGTGCGCACAGACGCGATTCCCTTGTCTCTTGCGAACACAGGGAACTCTGTGCATCCAAATCTACAGGCTAAGGACGCGTCTGCATATGTTTTGGTGAACAATCGAGTGTGCGTGTTCTGACAGCTGCCTCTATGCAGACGTCTCCACAGAGCCACTTCTGAATGCCCCGCAGCCCAGGACTGAATGGATACACTAACAAGTGCACCGGTGTGAGCAACCACATATGCAGAAGGACGTCTTTCATCTCACAGAAGCGCGAACGTCTTGGCGTTCAAGCACATGGCAGAAACAAGGTGTGAACAGATGAGCTGCTGCTATTTTCTCCGTTCGGCATGCTTCGTTGTAGCTCTCTTGCCGGTCGCCGGCTTAGCGGCTTGCTTTGCGCGACTAGCTCTGGGGAGAGAAGGAGATAGCGCCGGAAACCTCGCCTTTTGCCTTCTTCGGCGCTGGAACCTGGTTGCTGCGCCTTCTCTTTGTCCATGTGCACACACACGATTCCTCAGCGAAAACCATGCAGAAACCTTTCCACGAGCACCCAGGGATGTGCACCCAGCACCACGTGCACGCACACGCAGCTAGAGAAAAGCACCTACCTTTTCACACACTGATGCCTAAGCAAACGCGTGGCCACACACACGCACACATCCGCAAGCGCGCCTACTCCCATCTATTGAGGGAAAGACGGACGAGCAACGTCCTGACAGGCTTGAGGGGAAAAACGTCCGTTGACGGTTGGCGTACTGCACGCCCGCCTACGGGGCTGCAGGGGAATCCACATTTGGAAGGTACCTGAAGATGTGCGCCTGTTCTTGGAGCTCCGCTAGTAGGGTAGCAAAGACACTCGTAGGCAGTACTGAATGCTGCTCCGTGCTACTTCTCCTCCGCTGGCAAATGCTTCACAGTCGCCCTAGGAAAGACGTTTAACAATCGATCTCCAAGAGGAACGAAACACATGATGCCATAAGGCGAAAGAATAGCAGGGCATCTCTTCACAGGCTTGTCCCTGATCTATAGCTGAGGGCAAACACTTGTGTGCTTGTGGGAGAGCCTGTGTCTTTCCTGGAAGCGTTTGGGAGTTTTGCTCAGACGCGTGTTTCCTCAAGTTCAAGAATCAAGATCTAGGATACCTGCAGACAGGTGCCTGTTTGTGTGGAGACAGTCTGTTTGAAACTGTGTTCCTCAGCGCCCGCTCTTTCTCCCCGTCGCTCCACACGCCTGGGAGTCCCTTTCTTTCTCTCCACAAGCACGTGTGTTGACTTCGTCGCACATGTGCATCTGCACAAGCGTTGAGCTCAGCAGAGCGTGTCTCTTGACACTTGATGTGCGTTGGCTGTGTCTGCCTGCTCCAGTGAAGAGAGAAACGGGAAATCATCTTGGTAGAGGCAACAAAGCAAAAGCGAGGCAGGATTGACATCTGCTCAACAGAGACGGATTCCCTGCGCTGACACAGTTCACAGTTACACGAGAAGCAATCTGAGCGGTCCGTCGACCGGAGACGTGTTTCCCAAGAGGTCGTTTAGCGAGTGAACAGCAGTGTGCGCGACTTTCAGGAGTGTGCCTGGAAAGTGCCAGAATCACCAGGAGCATCTGTGCAAAAGCTGCTGCCTCTGTGACCGCATTGAGGCACGTTCGCGTGTCTGCGAGTATATAGACGGCTCTTTCGCGTTCACTCCGAGGGAAACGGTCCGCTATTGCTTCTGTGCGCACAGACGCGATTCCCTTGTCTCTTGCGAACACAGGGAACTCTGTGCATCCAAATCTACAGGCTAAGGACGCGTCTGCATATGTTTTGGTGAACAATCGAGTGTGCGTGTTCTGACAGCTGCCTCTATGCAGACGTCTCCACAGAGCCACTTCTGAATGCCCCGCAGCCCAGGACTGAATGGATACACTAACAAGTGCACCGGTGTGAGCAACCACATATGCAGAAGGACGTCTTTCATCTCACAGAAGCGCGAACGTCTTGGCGTTCAAGCACATGGCAGAAACAAGGTGTGAACAGATGAGCTGCTGCTATTTTCTCCGTTCGGCATGCTTCGTTGTAGCTCTCTTGCCGGTCGCCGGCTTAGCGGCTTGCTTTGCGCGACTAGCTCTGGGGAGAGAAGGAGATAGCGCCGGAAACCTCGCCTTTTGCCTTCTTCGGCGCTGGAACCTGGTTGCTGCGCCTTCTCTTTGTCCATGTGCACACACACGATTCCTCAGCGAAAACCATGCAGAAACCTTTCCACGAGCACCCAGGGATGTGCACCCAGCACCACGTGCACGCACACGCAGCTAGAGAAAAGCACCTACCTTTTCACACACTGATGCCTAAGCAAACGCGTGGCCACACACACGCACACATCCGCAAGCGCGCCTACTCCCATCTATTGAGGGAAAGACGGACGAGCAACGTCCTGACAGGCTTGAGGGGAAAAACGTCCGTTGACGGTTGGCGTACTGCACGCCCGCCTACGGGGCTGCAGGGGAATCCACATTTGGAAGGTACCTGAAGATGTGTGCCTGTTCTTGGAGCTCCGCTAGTAGGGTAGCAAAGACACTCGTAGGCAGTACTGAATGCTGCTCCGTGCTACTTCTCCTCCGCTGGCAAATGCTTCACAGTCGCCCTAGGAAAGACGTTTAACAATCGATCTCCAAGAGGAACGAAACACATGATGCCATAAGGCGAAAGAATAGCAGGGCATCTCTTCACAGGCTTGTCCCTGATCTATAGCTGAGGGCAAACACTTGTGTGCTTGTGGGAGAGCCTGTGTCTTTCCTGGAAGCGTTTGGGAGTTTTGCTCAGACGCGTGTTTCCTCAAGTTCAAGAATCAAGATCTAGGATACCTGCAGACAGGTGCCTGTTTGTGTGGAGACAGTCTGTTTGAAACTGTGTTCCTCAGCGCCCGCTCTTTCTCCCCGTCGCTCCACACGCCTGGGAGTCCCTTTCTTTCTCTCCACAAGCACGTGTGTTGACTTCGTCGCACATGTGCATCTGCACAAGCGTTGAGCTCAGCAGAGCGTGTCTCTTGACACTTGATGTGCGTTGGCTGTGTCTGCCTGCTCCAGTGAAGAGAGAAACGGGAAATCATCTTGGTAGAGGCAACAAAGCAAAAGCGAGGCAGGATTGACATCTGCTCAACAGAGACGGATTCCCTGCGCTGACACAGTTCACAGTTACACGAGAAGCAATCTGAGCGGTCCGTCGACCGGAGACGTGTTTCCCAAGAGGTCGTTTAGCGAGTGAACAGCAGTGTGCGCGACTTTCAGGAGTGTGCCTGGAAAGTGCCAGAATCACCAGGAGCATCTGTGCAAAAGCTGCTGCCTCTGTGACCGCATTGAGGCACGTTCGCGTGTCTGCGAGTATATAGACGGCTCTTTCGCGTTCACTCCGAGGGAAACGGTCCGCTATTGCTTCTGTGCGCACAGACGCGATTCCCTTGTCTCTTGCGAACACAGGGAACTCTGTGCATCCAAATCTACAGGCTAAGGACGCGTCTGCATATGTTTTGGTGAACAATCGAGTGTGCGTGTTCTGACAGCTGCCTCTATGCAGACGTCTCCACAGAGCCACTTCTGAATGCCCCGCAGCCCAGGACTGAATGGATACACTAACAAGTGCACCGGTGTGAGCAACCACATATGCAGAAGGACGTCTTTCATCTCACAGAAGCGCGAACGTCTTGGCGTTCAAGCACATGGCAGAAACAAGGTGTGAACAGATGAGCTGCTGCTATTTTCTCCGTTCGGCATGCTTCGTTGTAGCTCTCTTGCCGGTCGCCGGCTTAGCGGCTTGCTTTGCGCGACTAGCTCTGGGGAGAGAAGGAGATAGCGCCGGAAACCTCGCCTTTTGCCTTCTTCGGCGCTGGAACCTGGTTGCTGCGCCTTCTCTTTGTCCATGTGCACACACACGATTCCTCAGCGAAAACCATGCAGAAACCTTTCCACGAGCACCCAGGGATGTGCACCCAGCACCACGTGCACGCACACGCAGCTAGAGAAAAGCACCTACCTTTTCACACACTGATGCCTAAGCAAACGCGTGGCCACACACACGCACACATCCGCAAGCGCGCCTACTCCCATCTATTGAGGGAAAGATGGACGAGGAACGTCCTGACAGGCTTGAGGGGAAAAACGTCCGTTGACGGTTGGCGTACTGCACGCCCGCCTACGGGGCTGCAGGGGAATCCACATTTGGAAGGTACCTGAAGATGTGCGCCTGTTCTTGGAGCTCCGCTAGTAGGGTAGCAAAGACACTCGTAGGCAGTACTGAATGCTGCTCCGTGCTACTTCTCCTCCGCTGGCAAATGCTTCACAGTCGCCCTAGGAAAGACGTTTAACAATCGATCTCCAAGAGGAACGAAACACATGATGCCATAAGGCGAAAGAATAGCAGGGCATCTCTTCACAGGCTTGTCCCTGATCTATAGCTGAGGGCAAACACTTGTGTGCTTGTGGGAGAGCCTGTGTCTTTCCTGGAAGCGTTTGGGAGTTTTGCTCAGACGCGTGTTTCCTCAAGTTCAAGAATCAAGATCTAGGATACCTGCAGACAGGTGCCTGTTTGTGTGGAGACAGTCTGTTTGAAACTGTGTTCCTCAGCGCCCGCTCTTTCTCCCCGTCGCTCCACACGCCTGGGAGTCCCTTTCTTTCTCTCCACAAGCACGTGTGTTGACTTCGTCGCACATGTGCATCTGCACAAGCGTTGAGCTCAGCAGAGCGTGTCTCTTGACACTTGATGTGCGTTGGCTGTGTCTGCCTGCTCCAGTGAAGAGAGAAACGGGAAATCATCTTGGTAGAGGCAACAAAGCAAAAGCGAGGCAGGATTGACATCTGCTCAACAGAGACGGATTCCCTGCGCTGACACAGTTCACAGTTACACGAGAAGCAATCTGAGCGGTCCGTCGACCGGAGACGTGTTTCCCAAGAGGTCGTTTAGCGAGTGAACAGCAGTGTGCGCGACTTTCAGGAGTGTGCCTGGAAAGTGCCAGAATCACCAGGAGCATCTGTGCAAAAGCTGCTGCCTCTGTGACCGCATTGAGGCACGTTCGCGTGTCTGCGAGTATATAGACGGCTCTTTCGCGTTCACTCCGAGGGAAACGGTCCGCTATTGCTTCTGTGCGCACAGACGCGATTCCCTTGTCTCTTGCGAACACAGGGAACTCTGTGCATCCAAATCTACAGGCTAAGGACGCGTCTGCATATGTTTTGGTGAACAATCGAGTGTGCGTGTTCTGACAGCTGCCTCTATGCAGACGTCTCCACAGAGCCACTTCTGAATGCCCCGCAGCCCAGGACTGAATGGATACACTAACAAGTGCACCGGTGTGAGCAACCACATATGCAGAAGGACGTCTTTCATCTCACAGAAGCGCGAACGTCTTGGCGTTCAAGCACATGGCAGAAACAAGGTGTGAACAGATGAGCTGCTGCTATTTTCTCCGTTCGGCATGCTTCGTTGTAGCTCTCTTGCCGGTCGCCGGCTTAGCGGCTTGCTTTGCGCGACTAGCTCTGGGGAGAGAAGGAGATAGCGCCGGAAACCTCGCCTTTTGCCTTCTTCGGCGCTGGAACCTGGTTGCTGCGCCTTCTCTTTGTCCATGTGCACACACACGATTCCTCAGCGAAAACCATGCAGAAACCTTTCCACGAGCACCCAGGGATGTGCACCCAGCACCACGTGCACGCACACGCAGCTAGAGAAAAGCACCTACCTTTTCACACACTGATGCCTAAGCAAACGCGTGGCCACACACACGCACACATCCGCAAGCGCGCCTACTCCCATCTATTGAGGGAAAGACGGACGAGCAACGTCCTGACAGGCTTGAGGGGAAAAACGTCCGTTGACGGTTGGCGTACTGCACGCCCGCCTACGGGGCTGCAGGGGAATCCACATTTGGAAGGTACCTGAAGATGTGCGCCTGTTCTTGGAGCTCCGCTAGTAGGGTAGCAAAGACACTCGTAGGCAGTACTGAATGCTGCTCCGTGCTACTTCTCCTCCGCTGGCAAATGCTTCACAGTCGCCCGAGGAAAGACGTTTAACAATCGATCTCCAAGAGGAACGAAACACATGATGCCATAAGGCGAAAGAATAGCAGGGCATCTCTTCACAGGCTTGTCCCTGATCTATAGCTGAGGGCAAACACTTGTGTGCTTGTGGGAGAGCCTGTGTCTTTCCTGGAAGCGTTTGGGAGTTTTGCTCAGACGCGTGTTTCCTCAAGTTCAAGAATCAAGATCTAGGATACCTGCAGACAGGTGCCTGTTTGTGTGGAGACAGTCTGTTTGAAACTGTGTTCCTCAGCGCCCGCTCTTTCTCCCCGTCGCTCCACACGCCTGGGAGTCCCTTTCTTTCTCTCCACAAGCACGTGTGTTGACTTCGTCGCACATGTGCATCTGCACAAGCGTTGAGCTCAGCAGAGCGTGTCTCTTGACACTTGATGTGCGTTGGCTGTGTCTGCCTGCTCCAGTGAAGAGAGAAACGGGAAATCATCTTGGTAGAGGCAACAAAGCAAAAGCGAGGCAGGATTGACATCTGCTCAACAGAGACGGATTCCCTGCGCTGACACAGTTCACAGTTACACGAGAAGCAATCTGAGCGGTCCGTCGACCGGAGACGTGTTTCCCAAGAGGTCGTTTAGCGAGTGAACAGCAGTGTGCGCGACTTTCAGGAGTGTGCCTGGAAAGTGCCAGAATCACCAGGAGCATCTGTGCAAAAGCTGCTGCCTCTGTGACCGCATTGAGGCACGTTCGCGTGTCTGCGAGTATATAGACGGCTCTTTCGCGTTCACTCCGAGGGAAACGGTCCGCTATTGCTTCTGTGCGCACAGACGCGATTCCCTTGTCTCTTGCGAACACAGGGAACTCTGTGCATCCAAATCTACAGGCTAAGGACGCGTCTGCATATGTTTTGGTGAACAATCGAGTGTGCGTGTTCTGACAGCTGCCTCTATGCAGACGTCTCCACAGAGCCACTTCTGAATGCCCCGCAGCCCAGGACTGAATGGATACACTAACAAGTGCACCGGTGTGAGCAACCACATATGCAGAAGGACGTCTTTCATCTCACAGAAGCGCGAACGTCTTGGCGTTCAAGCACATGGCAGAAACAAGGTGTGAACAGATGAGCTGCTGCTATTTTCTCCGTTCGGCATGCTTCGTTGTAGCTCTCTTGCCGGTCGCCGGCTTAGCGGCTTGCTTTGCGCGACTAGCTCTGGGGAGAGGAGGAGATAGCGCCGGAAACCTCGCCTTTTGCCTTCTTCGGCGCTGGAACCTGGTTGCTGCGCCTTCTCTTTGTCCATGTGCACACACACGATTCCTCAGCGAAAACCATGCAGAAACCTTTCCACGAGCACCCAGGGATGTGCACCCAGCACCACGTGCACGCACACGCAGCTAGAGAAAAGCACCTACCTTTTCACACACTGATGCCTAAGCAAACGCGTGGCCACACACACGCACACATCCGCAAGCGCGCCTACTCCCATCTATTGAGGGAAAGACGGACGAGCAGCGTCCTGACAGGCTTGAGGGGAAAAACGTCCGTTGACGGTTGGCGTACTGCACGCCCGCCTACGGGGCTGCAGGGGAATCCACATTTGGAAGGTACCTGAAGATGTGTGCCTGTTCTTGGAGCTCCGCTAGTAGGGTAGCAAAGACACTCGTAGGCAGTACTGAATGCTGCTCCGTGCTACTTCTCCTCCGCTGGCAAATGCTTCACAGTCGCCCGAGGAAAGACGTTTAACAATCGATCTCCAAGAGGAACGAAACACATGATGCCATAAGGCGAAAGAATAGCAGGGCATCTCTTCACAGGCTTGTCCCTGATCTATAGCTGAGGGCAAACACTTGTGTGCTTGTGGGAGAGCCTGTGTCTTTCCTGGAAGCGTTTGGGAGTTTTGCTCAGACGCGTGTTTCCTCAAGTTCAAGAATCAAGATCTAGGATACCTGCAGACAGGTGCCTGTTTGTGTGGAGACAGTCTGTTTGAAACTGTGTTCCTCAGCGCCCGCTCTTTCTCCCCGTCGCTCCACACGCCTGGGAGTCCCTTTCTTTCTCTCCACAAGCACGTGTGTTGACTTCGTCGCACATGTGCATCTGCACAAGCGTTGAGCTCAGCAGAGCGTGTCTCTTGACACTTGATGTGCGTTGGCTGTGTCTGCCTGCTCCAGTGAAGAGAGAAACGGGAAATCATCTTGGTAGAGGCAACAAAGCAAAAGCGAGGCAGGATTGACATCTGCTCAACAGAGACGGATTCCCTGCGCTGACACAGTTCACAGTTACACGAGAAGCAATCTGAGCGGTCCGTCGACCGGAGACGTGTTTCCCAAGAGGTCGTTTAGCGAGTGAACAGCAGTGTGCGCGACTTTCAGGAGTGTGCCTGGAAAGTGCCAGAATCACCAGGAGCATCTGTGCAAAAGCTGCTGCCTCTGTGACCGCATTGAGGCACGTTCGCGTGTCTGCGAGTATATAGACGGCTCTTTCGCGTTCACTCCGAGGGAAACGGTCCGCTATTGCTTCTGTGCGCACAGACGCGATTCCCTTGTCTCTTGCGAACACAGGGAACTCTGTGCATCCAAATCTACAGGCTAAGGACGCGTCTGCGTATGTTTTGGTGAACAATCGAGTGTGCGTGTTCTGACAGCTGCCTCTATGCAGACGTCTCCACAGAGCCACTTCTGAATGCCCCGCAGCCCAGGACTGAATGGATACACTAACAAGTGCACCGGTGTGAGCAACCACATATGCAGAAGGACGTCTTTCATCTCACAGAAGCGCGAACGTCTTGGCGTTCAAGCACATGGCAGAAACAAGGTGTGAACAGATGAGCTGCTGCTATTTTCTCCGTTCGGCATGCTTCGTTGTAGCTCTCTTGCCGGTCGCCGGCTTAGCGGCTTGCTTTGCGCGACTAGCTCTGGGGAGAGAAGGAGATAGCGCCGGAAACCTCGCCTTTTGCCTTCTTCGGCGCTGGAACCTGGTTGCTGCGCCTTCTCTTTGTCCATGTGCACACACACGATTCCTCAGCGAAAACCATGCAGAAACCTTTCCACGAGCACCCAGGGATGTGCACCCAGCACCACGTGCACGCACACGCAGCTAGAGAAAAGCACCTACCTTTTCACACACTGATGCCTAAGCAAACGCGTGGCCACACACACGCACACATCCGCAAGCGCGCCTACTCCCATCTATTGAGGGAAAGACGGACGAGCAGCGTCCTGACAGGCTTGAGGGGAAAAACGTCCGTTGACGGTTGGCGTACTGCACGCCCGCCTACGGGGCTGCAGGGGAATCCACATTTGGAAGGTACCTGAAGATGTGTGCCTGTTCTTGGAGCTCCGCTAGTAGGGTAGCAAAGACACTCGTAGGCAGTACTGAATGCTGCTCCGTGCTACTTCTCCTCCGCTGGCAAATGCTTCACAGTCGCCCGAGGAAAGACGTTTAACAATCGATCTCCAAGAGGAACGAAACACATGATGCCATAAGGCGAAAGAATAGCAGGGCATCTCTTCACAGGCTTGTCCCTGATCTATAGCTGAGGGCAAACACTTGTGTGCTTGTGGGAGAGCCTGTGTCTTTCCTGGAAGCGTTTGGGAGTTTTGCTCAGACGCGTGTTTCCTCAAGTTCAAGAATCAAGATCTAGGATACCTGCAGACAGGTGCCTGTTTGTGTGGAGACAGTCTGTTTGAAACTGTGTTCCTCAGCGCCCGCTCTTTCTCCCCGTCGCTCCACACGCCTGGGAGTCCCTTTCTTTCTCTCCACAAGCACGTGTGTTGACTTCGTCGCACATGTGCATCTGCACAAGCGTTGAGCTCAGCAGAGCGTGTCTCTTGACACTTGATGTGCGTTGGCTGTGTCTGCCTGCTCCAGTGAAGAGAGAAACGGGAAATCATCTTGGTAGAGGCAACAAAGCAAAAGCGAGGCAGGATCGACATCTGCTCAACAGAGACGGATTCCCTGCGCTGACACAGTTCACAGTTACACGAGAAGCAATCTGAGCGGTCCGTCGACCGGAGACGTGTTTCCCAAGAGGTCGTTTAGCGAGTGAACAGCAGTGTGCGTGACTTTCAGGAGTGTGCCTGGAAAGTGCCAGAATCACCAGGAGCATCTGTGCAAAAGCTGCTGCCTCTGTGACCGCATTGAGGCACGTTCGCGTGTCTGCGAGTATATAGACGGCTCTTTCGCGTTCACTCCGAGGGAAACGGTCCGCTATTGCTTCTGTGCGCACAGACGCGATTCCCTTGTCTCTTGCGAACACAGGGAACTCTGTGCATCCAAATCTACAGGCTAAGGACGCGTCTGCATATGTTTTGGTGAACAATCGAGTGTGCGTGTTCTGACAGCTGCCTCTATGCAGACGTCTCCACAGAGCCACTTCTGAATGCCCCGCAGCCCAGGACTGAATGGATACACTAACAAGTGCACCGGTGTGAGCAACCACATATGCAGAAGGACGTCTTTCATCTCACAGAAGCGCGAACGTCTTGGCGTTCAAGCACATGGCAGAAACAAGGTGTGAACAGATGAGCTGCTGCTATTTTCTCCGTTCGGCATGCTTCGTTGTAGCTCTCTTGCCGGTCGCCGGCTTAGCGGCTTGCTTTGCGCGACTAGCTCTGGGGAGAGAAGGAGATAGCGCCGGAAACCTCGCCTTTTGCCTTCTTCGGCGCTGGAACCTGGTTGCTGCGCCTTCTCTTTGTCCATGTGCACACACACGATTCCTCAGCGAAAACCATGCAGAAACCTTTCCACGAGCACCCAGGGATGTGCACCCAGCACCACGTGCACGCACACGCAGCTAGAGAAAAGCACCTACCTTTTCACACACTGATGCCTAAGCAAACGCGTGGCCACACACACGCACACATCCGCAAGCGCGCCTACTCCCATCTATTGAGGGAAAGACGGACGAGCAACGTCCTGACAGGCTTGAGGGGAAAAACGTCCGTTGACGGTTGGCGTACTGCACGCCCGCCTACGGGGCTGCAGGGGAATCCACATTTGGAAGGTACCTGAAGATGTGTGCCTGTTCTTGGAGCTCCGCTAGTAGGGTAGCAAAGACACTCGTAGGCAGTACTGAATGCTGCTCCGTGCTACTTCTCCTCCGCTGGCAAATGCTTCACAGTCGCCCGAGGAAAGACGTTTAACAATCGATCTCCAAGAGGAACGAAACACATGATGCCATAAGGCGAAAGAATAGCAGGGCATCTCTTCACAGGCTTGTCCCTGATCTATAGCTGAGGGCAAACACTTGTGTGCTTGTGGGAGAGCCTGTGTCTTTCCTGGAAGCGTTTGGGAGTTTTGCTCAGACGCGTGTTTCCTCAAGTTCAAGAATCAAGATCTAGGATACCTGCAGACAGGTGCCTGTTTGTGTGGAGACAGTCTGTTTGAAACTGTGTTCCTCAGCGCCCGCTCTTTCTCCCCGTCGCTCCACACGCCTGGGAGTCCCTTTCTTTCTCTCCACAAGCACGTGTGTTGACTTCGTCGCACATGTGCATCTGCACAAGCGTTGAGCTCAGCAGAGCGTGTCTCTTGACACTTGATGTGCGTTGGCTGTGTCTGCCTGCTCCAGTGAAGAGAGAAACGGGAAATCATCTTGGTAGAGGCAACAAAGCAAAAGCGAGGCAGGATTGACATCTGCTCAACAGAGACGGATTCCCTGCGCTGACACAGTTCACAGTTACACGAGAAGCAATCTGAGCGGTCCGTCGACCGGAGACGTGTTTCCCAAGAGGTCGTTTAGCGAGTGAACAGCAGTGTGCGCGACTTTCAGGAGTGTGCCTGGAAAGTGCCAGAATCACCAGGAGCATCTGTGCAAAAGCTGCTGCCTCTGTGACCGCATTGAGGCACGTTCGCGTGTCTGCGAGTATATAGACGGCTCTTTCGCGTTCACTCCGAGGGAAACGGTCCGCTATTGCTTCTGTGCGCACAGACGCGATTCCCTTGTCTCTTGCGAACACAGGGAACTCTGTGCATCCAAATCTACAGGCTAAGGACGCGTCTGCATATGTTTTGGTGAACAATCGAGTGTGCGTGTTCTGACAGCTGCCTCTATGCAGACGTCTCCACAGAGCCACTTCTGAATGCCCCGCAGCCCAGGACTGAATGGATACACTAACAAGTGCACCGGTGTGAGCAACCACATATGCAGAAGGACGTCTTTCATCTCACAGAAGCGCGAACGTCTTGGCGTTCAAGCACATGGCAGAAACAAGGTGTGAACAGATGAGCTGCTGCTATTTTCTCCGTTCGGCATGCTTCGTTGTAGCTCTCTTGCCGGTCGCCGGCTTAGCGGCTTGCTTTGCGCGACTAGCTCTGGGGAGAGGAGGAGATAGCGCCGGAAACCTCGCCTTTTGCCTTCTTCGGCGCTGGAACCTGGTTGCTGCGCCTTCTCTTTGTCCATGTGCACACACACGATTCCTCAGCGAAAACCATGCAGAAACCTTTCCACGAGCACCCAGGGATGTGCACCCAGCACCACGTGCACGCACACGCAGCTAGAGAAAAGCACCTACCTTTTCACACACTGATGCCTAAGCAAACGCGTGGCCACACACACGCACACATCCGCAAGCGCGCCTACTCCCATCTATTGAGGGAAAGACGGACGAGCAGCGTCCTGACAGGCTTGAGGGGAAAAACGTCCGTTGACGGTTGGCGTACTGCACGCCCGCCTACGGGGCTGCAGGGGAATCCACATTTGGAAGGTACCTGAAGATGTGTGCCTGTTCTTGGAGCTCCGCTAGTAGGGTAGCAAAGACACTCGTAGGCAGTACTGAATGCTGCTCCGTGCTACTTCTCCTCCGCTGGCAAATGCTTCACAGTCGCCCGAGGAAAGACGTTTAACAATCGATCTCCAAGAGGAACGAAACACATGATGCCATAAGGCGAAAGAATAGCAGGGCATCTCTTCACAGGCTTGTCCCTGATCTATAGCTGAGGGCAAACACTTGTGTGCTTGTGGGAGAGCCTGTGTCTTTCCTGGAAGCGTTTGGGAGTTTTGCTCAGACGCGTGTTTCCTCAAGTTCAAGAATCAAGATCTAGGATACCTGCAGACAGGTGCCTGTTTGTGTGGAGACAGTCTGTTTGAAACTGTGTTCCTCAGCGCCCGCTCTTTCTCCCCGTCGCTCCACACGCCTGGGAGTCCCTTTCTTTCTCTCCACAAGCACGTGTGTTGACTTCGTCGCACATGTGCATCTGCACAAGCGTTGAGCTCAGCAGAGCGTGTCTCTTGACACTTGATGTGCGTTGGCTGTGTCTGCCTGCTCCAGTGAAGAGAGAAACGGGAAATCATCTTGGTAGAGGCAACAAAGCAAAAGCGAGGCAGGATTGACATCTGCTCAACAGAGACGGATTCCCTGCGCTGACACAGTTCACAGTTACACGAGAAGCAATCTGAGCGGTCCGTCGACCGGAGACGTGTTTCCCAAGAGGTCGTTTAGCGAGTGAACAGCAGTGTGCGCGACTTTCAGGAGTGTGCCTGGAAAGTGCCAGAATCACCAGGAGCATCTGTGCAAAAGCTGCTGCCTCTGTGACCGCATTGAGGCACGTTCGCGTGTCTGCGAGTATATAGACGGCTCTTTCGCGTTCACTCCGAGGGAAACGGTCCGCTATTGCTTCTGTGCGCACAGACGCGATTCCCTTGTCTCTTGCGAACACAGGGAACTCTGTGCATCCAAATCTACAGGCTAAGGACGCGTCTGCATATGTTTTGGTGAACAATCGAGTGTGCGTGTTCTGACAGCTGCCTCTATGCAGACGTCTCCACAGAGCCACTTCTGAATGCCCCGCAGCCCAGGACTGAATGGATACACTAACAAGTGCACCGGTGTGAGCAACCACATATGCAGAAGGACGTCTTTCATCTCACAGAAGCGCGAACGTCTTGGCGTTCAAGCACATGGCAGAAACAAGGTGTGAACAGATGAGCTGCTGCTATTTTCTCCGTTCGGCATGCTTCGTTGTAGCTCTCTTGCCGGTCGCCGGCTTAGCGGCTTGCTTTGCGCGACTAGCTCTGGGGAGAGAAGGAGATAGCGCCGGAAACCTCGCCTTTTGCCTTCTTCGGCGCTGGAACCTGGTTGCTGCGCCTTCTCTTTGTCCATGTGCACACACACGATTCCTCAGCGAAAACCATGCAGAAACCTTTCCACGAGCACCCAGGGATGTGCACCCAGCACCACGTGCACGCACACGCAGCTAGAGAAAAGCACCTACCTTTTCACACACTGATGCCTAAGCAAACGCGTGGCCACACACACGCACACATCCGCAAGCGCGCCTACTCCCATCTATTGAGGGAAAGACGGACGAGCAGCGTCCTGACAGGCTTGAGGGGAAAAACGTCCGTTGACGGTTGGCGTACTGCACGCCCGCCTACGGGGCTGCAGGGGAATCCACATTTGGAAGGTACCTGAAGATGTGTGCCTGTTCTTGGAGCTCCGCTAGTAGGGTAGCAAAGACACTCGTAGGCAGTACTGAATGCTGCTCCGTGCTACTTCTCCTCCGCTGGCAAATGCTTCACAGTCGCCCGAGGAAAGACGTTTAACAATCGATCTCCAAGAGGAACGAAACACATGATGCCATAAGGCGAAAGAATAGCAGGGCATCTCTTCACAGGCTTGTCCCTGATCTATAGCTGAGGGCAAACACTTGTGTGCTTGTGGGAGAGCCTGTGTCTTTCCTGGAAGCGTTTGGGAGTTTTGCTCAGACGCGTGTTTCCTCAAGTTCAAGAATCAAGATCTAGGATACCTGCAGACAGGTGCCTGTTTGTGTGGAGACAGTCTGTTTGAAACTGTGTTCCTCAGCGCCCGCTCTTTCTCCCCGTCGCTCCACACGCCTGGGAGTCCCTTTCTTTCTCTCCACAAGCACGTGTGTTGACTTCGTCGCACATGTGCATCTGCACAAGCGTTGAGCTCAGCAGAGCGTGTCTCTTGACACTTGATGTGCGTTGGCTGTGTCTGCCTGCTCCAGTGAAGAGAGAAACGGGAAATCATCTTGGTAGAGGCAACAAAGCAAAAGCGAGGCAGGATCGACATCTGCTCAACAGAGACGGATTCCCTGCGCTGACACAGTTCACAGTTACACGAGAAGCAATCTGAGCGGTCCGTCGACCGGAGACGTGTTTCCCAAGAGGTCGTTTAGCGAGTGAACAGCAGTGTGCGTGACTTTCAGGAGTGTGCCTGGAAAGTGCCAGAATCACCAGGAGCATCTGTGCAAAAGCTGCTGCCTCTGTGACCGCATTGAGGCACGTTCGCGTGTCTGCGAGTATATAGACGGCTCTTTCGCGTTCACTCCGAGGGAAACGGTCCGCTATTGCTTCTGTGCGCACAGACGCGATTCCCTTGTCTCTTGCGAACACAGGGAACTCTGTGCATCCAAATCTACAGGCTAAGGACGCGTCTGCATATGTTTTGGTGAACAATCGAGTGTGCGTGTTCTGACAGCTGCCTCTATGCAGACGTCTCCACAGAGCCACTTCTGAATGCCCCGCAGCCCAGGACTGAATGGATACACTAACAAGTGCACCGGTGTGAGCAACCACATATGCAGAAGGACGTCTTTCATCTCACAGAAGCGCGAACGTCTTGGCGTTCAAGCACATGGCAGAAACAAGGTGTGAACAGATGAGCTGCTGCTATTTTCTCCGTTCGGCATGCTTCGTTGTAGCTCTCTTGCCGGTCGCCGGCTTAGCGGCTTGCTTTGCGCGACTAGCTCTGGGGAGAGAAGGAGATAGCGCCGGAAACCTCGCCTTTTGCCTTCTTCGGCGCTGGAACCTGGTTGCTGCGCCTTCTCTTTGTCCATGTGCACACACACGATTCCTCAGCGAAAACCATGCAGAAACCTTTCCACGAGCACCCAGGGATGTGCACCCAGCACCACGTGCACGCACACGCAGCTAGAGAAAAGCACCTACCTTTTCACACACTGATGCCTAAGCAAACGCGTGGCCACACACACGCACACATCCGCAAGCGCGCCTACTCCCATCTATTGAGGGAAAGACGGACGAGCAACGTCCTGACAGGCTTGAGGGGAAAAACGTCCGTTGACGGTTGGCGTACTGCACGCCCGCCTACGGGGCTGCAGGGGAATCCACATTTGGAAGGTACCTGAAGATGTGTGCCTGTTCTTGGAGCTCCGCTAGTAGGGTAGCAAAGACACTCGTAGGCAGTACTGAATGCTGCTCCGTGCTACTTCTCCTCCGCTGGCAAATGCTTCACAGTCGCCCGAGGAAAGACGTTTAACAATCGATCTCCAAGAGGAACGAAACACATGATGCCATAAGGCGAAAGAATAGCAGGGCATCTCTTCACAGGCTTGTCCCTGATCTATAGCTGAGGGCAAACACTTGTGTGCTTGTGGGAGAGCCTGTGTCTTTCCTGGAAGCGTTTGGGAGTTTTGCTCAGACGCGTGTTTCCTCAAGTTCAAGAATCAAGATCTAGGATACCTGCAGACAGGTGCCTGTTTGTGTGGAGACAGTCTGTTTGAAACTGTGTTCCTCAGCGCCCGCTCTTTCTCCCCGTCGCTCCACACGCCTGGGAGTCCCTTTCTTTCTCTCCACAAGCACGTGTGTTGACTTCGTCGCACATGTGCATCTGCACAAGCGTTGAGCTCAGCAGAGCGTGTCTCTTGACACTTGATGTGCGTTGGCTGTGTCTGCCTGCTCCAGTGAAGAGAGAAACGGGAAATCATCTTGGTAGAGGCAACAAAGCAAAAGCGAGGCAGGATTGACATCTGCTCAACAGAGACGGATTCCCTGCGCTGACACAGTTCACAGTTACACGAGAAGCAATCTGAGCGGTCCGTCGACCGGAGACGTGTTTCCCAAGAGGTCGTTTAGCGAGTGAACAGCAGTGTGCGCGACTTTCAGGAGTGTGCCTGGAAAGTGCCAGAATCACCAGGAGCATCTGTGCAAAAGCTGCTGCCTCTGTGACCGCATTGAGGCACGTTCGCGTGTCTGCGAGTATATAGACGGCTCTTTCGCGTTCACTCCGAGGGAAACGGTCCGCTATTGCTTCTGTGCGCACAGACGCGATTCCCTTGTCTCTTGCGAACACAGGGAACTCTGTGCATCCAAATCTACAGGCTAAGGACGCGTCTGCATATGTTTTGGTGAACAATCGAGTGTGCGTGTTCTGACAGCTGCCTCTATGCAGACGTCTCCACAGAGCCACTTCTGAATGCCCCGCAGCCCAGGACTGAATGGATACACTAACAAGTGCACCGGTGTGAGCAACCACATATGCAGAAGGACGTCTTTCATCTCACAGAAGCGCGAACGTCTTGGCGTTCAAGCACATGGCAGAAACAAGGTGTGAACAGATGAGCTGCTGCTATTTTCTCCGTTCGGCATGCTTCGTTGTAGCTCTCTTGCCGGTCGCCGGCTTAGCGGCTTGCTTTGCGCGACTAGCTCTGGGGAGAGAAGGAGATAGCGCCGGAAACCTCGCCTTTTGCCTTCTTCGGCGCTGGAACCTGGTTGCTGCGCCTTCTCTTTGTCCATGTGCACACACACGATTCCTCAGCGAAAACCATGCAGAAACCTTTCCACGAGCACCCAGGGATGTGCACCCAGCACCACGTGCACGCACACGCAGCTAGAGAAAAGCACCTACCTTTTCACACACTGATGCCTAAGCAAACGCGTGGCCACACACACGCACACATCCGCAAGCGCGCCTACTCCCATCTATTGAGGGAAAGACGGACGAGCAACGTCCTGACAGGCTTGAGGGGAAAAACGTCCGTTGACGGTTGGCGTACTGCACGCCCGCCTACGGGGCTGCAGGGGAATCCACATTTGGAAGGTACCTGAAGATGTGTGCCTGTTCTTGGAGCTCCGCTAGTAGGGTAGCAAAGACACTCGTAGGCAGTACTGAATGCTGCTCCGTGCTACTTCTCCTCCGCTGGCAAATGCTTCACAGTCGCCCGAGGAAAGACCTTTAACAATCGATCTCCAAGAGGAACGAAACACATGATGCCATAAGGCGAAAGAATAGCAGGGCATCTCTTCACAGGCTTGTCCCTGATCTATAGCTGAGGGCAAACACTTGTGTGCTTGTGGGAGAGCCTGTGTCTTTCCTGGAAGCGTTTGGGAGTTTTGCTCAGACGCGTGTTTCCTCAAGTTCAAGAATCAAGATCTAGGATACCTGCAGACAGGTGCCTGTTTGTGTGGAGACAGTCTGTTTGAAACTGTGTTCCTCAGCGCCCGCTCTTTCTCCCCGTCGCTCCACACGCCTGGGAGTCCCTTTCTTTCTCTCCACAAGCACGTGTGTTGACTTCGTCGCACATGTGCATCTGCACAAGCGTTGAGCTCAGCAGAGCGTGTCTCTTGACACTTGATGTGCGTTGGCTGTGTCTGCCTGCTCCAGTGAAGAGAGAAACGGGAAATCATCTTGGTAGAGGCAACAAAGCAAAAGCGAGGCAGGATTGACATCTGCTCAACAGAGACGGATTCCCTGCGCTGACACAGTTCACAGTTACACGAGAAGCAATCTGAGCGGTCCGTCGACCGGAGACGTGTTTCCCAAGAGGTCGTTTAGCGAGTGAACAGCAGTGTGCGCGACTTTCAGGAGTGTGCCTGGAAAGTGCCAGAATCACCAGGAGCATCTGTGCAAAAGCTGCTGCCTCTGTGACCGCATTGAGGCACGTTCGCGTGTCTGCGAGTATATAGACGGCTCTTTCGCGTTCACTCCGAGGGAAACGGTCCGCTATTGCTTCTGTGCGCACAGACGCGATTCCCTTGTCTCTTGCGAACACAGGGAACTCTGTGCATCCAAATCTACAGGCTAAGGACGCGTCTGCATATGTTTTGGTGAACAATCGAGTGTGCGTGTTCTGACAGCTGCCTCTATGCAGACGTCTCCACAGAGCCACTTCTGAATGCCCCGCAGCCCAGGACTGAATGGATACACTAACAAGTGCACCGGTGTGAGCAACCACATATGCAGAAGGACGTCTTTCATCTCACAGAAGCGCGAACGTCTTGGCGTTCAAGCACATGGCAGAAACAAGGTGTGAACAGATGAGCTGCTGCTATTTTCTCCGTTCGGCATGCTTCGTTGTAGCTCTCTTGCCGGTCGCCGGCTTAGCGGCTTGCTTTGCGCGACTAGCTCTGGGGAGAGAAGGAGATAGCGCCGGAAACCTCGCCTTTTGCCTTCTTCGGCGCTGGAACCTGGTTGCTGCGCCTTCTCTTTGTCCATGTGCACACACACGATTCCTCAGCGAAAACCATGCAGAAACCTTTCCACGAGCACCCAGGGATGTGCACCCAGCACCACGTGCACGCACACGCAGCTAGAGAAAAGCACCTACCTTTTCACACACTGATGCCTAAGCAAACGCGTGGCCACACACACGCACACATCCGCAAGCGCGCCTACTCCCATCTATTGAGGGAAAGACGGACGAGCTCTTTGGTTGCTCTTCACAGGCTTGTCCCTGATCTATAGCTGAGGGCAAACACTTGTGTGCTTGTGGGAGAGCCTGTGTCTTTCCTGGAAGCGTTTGGGAGTTTTGCTCAGACGCGTGTTTCCTCAAGTTCAAGAATCAAGATCTAGGATACCTGCAGACAGGTGCCTGTTTGTGTGGAGACAGTCTGTTTGAAACTGTGTTCCTCAGCGCCCGCTCTTTCTCCCCGTCGCTCCACACGCCTGGGAGTCCCTTTCTTTCTCTCCACAAGCACGTGTGTTGACTTCGTCGCACATGTGCATCTGCACAAGCGTTGAGCTCAGCAGAGCGTGTCTCTTGACACTTGATGTGCGTTGGCTGTGTCTGCCTGCTCCAGTGAAGAGAGAAACGGGAAATCATCTTGGTAGAGGCAACAAAGCAAAAGCGAGGCAGGATTGACATCTGCTCAACAGAGACGGATTCCCTGCGCTGACACAGTTCACAGTTACACGAGAAGCAATCTGAGCGGTCCGTCGACCGGAGACGTGTTTCCCAAGAGGTCGTTTAGCGAGTGAACAGCAGTGTGCGCGACTTTCAGGAGTGTGCCTGGAAAGTGCCAGAATCACCAGGAGCATCTGTGCAAAAGCTGCTGCCTCTGTGACCGCATTGAGGCACGTTCGCGTGTCTGCGAGTATATAGACGGCTCTTTCGCGTTCACTCCGAGGGAAACGGTCCGCTATTGCTTCTGTGCGCACAGACGCGATTCCCTTGTCTCTTGCGAACACAGGGAACTCTGTGCATCCAAATCTACAGGCTAAGGACGCGTCTGCATATGTTTTGGTGAACAATCGAGTGTGCGTGTTCTGACAGCTGCCTCTATGCAGACGTCTCCACAGAGCCACTTCTGAATGCCCCGCAGCCCAGGACTGAATGGATACACTAACAAGTGCACCGGTGTGAGCAACCACATATGCAGAAGGACGTCTTTCATCTCACAGAAGCGCGAACGTCTTGGCGTTCAAGCACATGGCAGAAACAAGGTGTGAACAGATGAGCTGCTGCTATTTTCTCCGTTCGGCATGCTTCGTTGTAGCTCTCTTGCCGGTCGCCGGCTTAGCGGCTTGCTTTGCGCGACTAGCTCTGGGGAGAGAAGGAGATAGCGCCGGAAACCTCGCCTTTTGCCTTCTTCGGCGCTGGAACCTGGTTGCTGCGCCTTCTCTTTGTCCATGTGCACACACACGATTCCTCAGCGAAAACCATGCAGAAACCTTTCCACGAGCACCCAGGGATGTGCACCCAGCACCACGTGCACGCACACGCAGCTAGAGAAAAGCACCTACCTTTTCACACACTGATGCCTAAGCAAACGCGTGGCCACACACACGCACACATCCGCAAGCGCGCCTACTCCCATCTATTGAGGGAAAGACGGACGAGCAACGTCCTGACAGGCTTGAGGGGAAAAACGTCCGTTGACGGTTGGCGTACTGCACGCCCGCCTACGGGGCTGCAGGGGAATCCACATTTGGAAGGTACCTGAAGATGTGTGCCTGTTCTTGGAGCTCCGCTAGTAGGGTAGCAAAGACACTCGTAGGCAGTACTGAATGCTGCTCCGTGCTACTTCTCCTCCGCTGGCAAATGCTTCACAGTCGCCCGAGGAAAGACCTTTAACAATCGATCTCCAAGAGGAACGAAACACATGATGCCATAAGGCGAAAGAATAGCAGGGCATCTCTTCACAGGCTTGTCCCTGATCTATAGCTGAGGGCAAACACTTGTGTGCTTGTGGGAGAGCCTGTGTCTTTCCTGGAAGCGTTTGGGAGTTTTGCTCAGACGCGTGTTTCCTCAAGTTCAAGAATCAAGATCTAGGATACCTGCAGACAGGTGCCTGTTTGTGTGGAGACAGTCTGTTTGAAACTGTGTTCCTCAGCGCCCGCTCTTTCTCCCCGTCGCTCCACACGCCTGGGAGTCCCTTTCTTTCTCTCCACAAGCACGTGTGTTGACTTCGTCGCACATGTGCATCTGCACAAGCGTTGAGCTCAGCAGAGCGTGTCTCTTGACACTTGATGTGCGTTGGCTGTGTCTGCCTGCTCCAGTGAAGAGAGAAACGGGAAATCATCTTGGTAGAGGCAACAAAGCAAAAGCGAGGCAGGATTGACATCTGCTCAACAGAGACGGATTCCCTGCGCTGACACAGTTCACAGTTACACGAGAAGCAATCTGAGCGGTCCGTCGACCGGAGACGTGTTTCCCAAGAGGTCGTTTAGCGAGTGAACAGCAGTGTGCGCGACTTTCAGGAGTGTGCCTGGAAAGTGCCAGAATCACCAGGAGCATCTGTGCAAAAGCTGCTGCCTCTGTGACCGCATTGAGGCACGTTCGCGTGTCTGCGAGTATATAGACGGCTCTTTCGCGTTCACTCCGAGGGAAACGGTCCGCTATTGCTTCTGTGCGCACAGACGCGATTCCCTTGTCTCTTGCGAACACAGGGAACTCTGTGCATCCAAATCTACAGGCTAAGGACGCGTCTGCATATGTTTTGGTGAACAATCGAGTGTGCGTGTTCTGACAGCTGCCTCTATGCAGACGTCTCCACAGAGCCACTTCTGAATGCCCCGCAGCCCAGGACTGAATGGATACACTAACAAGTGCACCGGTGTGAGCAACCACATATGCAGAAGGACGTCTTTCATCTCACAGAAGCGCGAACGTCTTGGCGTTCAAGCACATGGCAGAAACAAGGTGTGAACAGATGAGCTGCTGCTATTTTCTCCGTTCGGCATGCTTCGTTGTAGCTCTCTTGCCGGTCGCCGGCTTAGCGGCTTGCTTTGCGCGACTAGCTCTGGGGAGAGAAGGAGATAGCGCCGGAAACCTCGCCTTTTGCCTTCTTCGGCGCTGGAACCTGGTTGCTGCGCCTTCTCTTTGTCCATGTGCACACACACGATTCCTCAGCGAAAACCATGCAGAAACCTTTCCACGAGCACCCAGGGATGTGCACCCAGCACCACGTGCACGCACACGCAGCTAGAGAAAAGCACCTACCTTTTCACACACTGATGCCTAAGCAAACGCGTGGCCACACACACGCACACATCCGCAAGCGCGCCTACTCCCATCTATTGAGGGAAAGACGGACGAGCTCTTTGGTTGCTCTTCACAGGCTTGTCCCTGATCTATAGCTGAGGGCAAACACTTGTGTGCTTGTGGGAGAGCCTGTGTCTTTCCTGGAAGCGTTTGGGAGTTTTGCTCAGACGCGTGTTTCCTCAAGTTCAAGAATCAAGATCTAGGATACCTGCAGACAGGTGCCTGTTTGTGTGGAGACAGTCTGTTTGAAACTGTGTTCCTCAGCGCCCGCTCTTTCTCCCCGTCGCTCCACACGCCTGGGAGTCCCTTTCTTTCTCTCCACAAGCACGTGTGTTGACTTCGTCGCACATGTGCATCTGCACAAGCGTTGAGCTCAGCAGAGCGTGTCTCTTGACACTTGATGTGCGTTGGCTGTGTCTGCCTGCTCCAGTGAAGAGAGAAACGGGAAATCATCTTGGTAGAGGCAACAAAGCAAAAGCGAGGCAGGATTGACATCTGCTCAACAGAGACGGATTCCCTGCGCTGACACAGTTCACAGTTACACGAGAAGCAATCTGAGCGGTCCGTCGACCGGAGACGTGTTTCCCAAGAGGTCGTTTAGCGAGTGAACAGCAGTGTGCGCGACTTTCAGGAGTGTGCCTGGAAAGTGCCAGAATCACCAGGAGCATCTGTGCAAAAGCTGCTGCCTCTGTGACCGCATTGAGGCACGTTCGCGTGTCTGCGAGTATATAGACGGCTCTTTCGCGTTCACTCCGAGGGAAACGGTCCGCTATTGCTTCTGTGCGCACAGACGCGATTCCCTTGTCTCTTGCGAACACAGGGAACTCTGTGCATCCAAATCTACAGGCTAAGGACGCGTCTGCATATGTTTTGGTGAACAATCGAGTGTGCGTGTTCTGACAGCTGCCTCTATGCAGACGTCTCCACAGAGCCACTTCTGAATGCCCCGCAGCCCAGGACTGAATGGATACACTAACAAGTGCACCGGTGTGAGCAACCACATATGCAGAAGGACGTCTTTCATCTCACAGAAGCGCGAACGTCTTGGCGTTCAAGCACATGGCAGAAACAAGGTGTGAACAGATGAGCTGCTGCTATTTTCTCCGTTCGGCATGCTTCGTTGTAGCTCTCTTGCCGGTCGCCGGCTTAGCGGCTTGCTTTGCGCGACTAGCTCTGGGGAGAGAAGGAGATAGCGCCGGAAACCTCGCCTTTTGCCTTCTTCGGCGCTGGAACCTGGTTGCTGCGCCTTCTCTTTGTCCATGTGCACACACACGATTCCTCAGCGAAAACCATGCAGAAACCTTTCCACGAGCACCCAGGGATGTGCACCCAGCACCACGTGCACGCACACGCAGCTAGAGAAAAGCACCTACCTTTTCACACACTGATGCCTAAGCAAACGCGTGGCCACACACACGCCCACATCCGCAAGCGCGCCTACTCCCATCTATTGAGGGAAAGACGGACGAGCAACGTCCTGACAGGCTTGAGGGGAAAAACGTCCGTTGACGGTTGGCGTACTGCACGCCCGCCTACGGGGCTGCAGGGGAATCCACATTTGGAAGGTACCTGAAGATGTGTGCCTGTTCTTGGAGCTCCGCTAGTAGGGTAGCAAAGACACTCGTAGGCAGTACTGAATGCTGCTCCGTGCTACTTCTCCTCCGCTGGCAAATGCTTCACAGTCGCCCGAGGAAAGACCTTTAACAATCGATCTCCAAGAGGAACGAAACACATGATGCCATAAGGCGAAAGAATAGCAGGGCATCTCTTCACAGGCTTGTCCCTGATCTATAGCTGAGGGCAAACACTTGTGTGCTTGTGGGAGAGCCTGTGTCTTTCCTGGAAACGTTTGGGAGTTTTGCTCAGACGCGTGTTTCCTCAAGTTCAAGAATCAAGATCTAGGATACCTGCAGACAGGTGCCTGTTTGTGTGGAGACAGTCTGTTTGAAACTGTGTTCCTCAGCGCCCGCTCTTTCTCCCCGTCGCTCCACACGCCTGGGAGTCCCTTTCTTTCTCTCCACAAGCACGTGTGTTGACTTCGTCGCACATGTGCATCTGCACAAGCGTTGAGCTCAGCAGAGCGTGTCTCTTGACACTTGATGTGCGTTGGCTGTGTCTGCCTGCTCCAGTGAAGAGAGAAACGGGAAATCATCTTGGTAGAGGCAACAAAGCAAAAGCGAGGCAGGATTGACATCTGCTCAACAGAGACGGATTCCCTGCGCTGACACAGTTCACAGTTACACGAGAAGCAATCTGAGCGGTCCGTCGACCGGAGACGTGTTTCCCAAGAGGTCGTTTAGCGAGTGAACAGCAGTGTGCGCGACTTTCAGGAGTGTGCCTGGAAAGTGCCAGAATCACCAGGAGCATCTGTGCAAAAGCTGCTGCCTCTGTGACCGCATTGAGGCACGTTCGCGTGTCTGCGAGTATATAGACGGCTCTTTCGCGTTCACTCCGAGGGAAACGGTCCGCTATTGCTTCTGTGCGCACAGACGCGATTCCCTTGTCTCTTGCGAACACAGGGAACTCTGTGCATCCAAATCTACAGGCTAAGGACGCGTCTGCATATGTTTTGGTGAACAATCGAGTGTGCGTGTTCTGACAGCTGCCTCTATGCAGACGTCTCCACAGAGCCACTTCTGAATGCCCCGCAGCCCAGGACTGAATGGATACACTAACAAGTGCACCGGTGTGAGCAACCACATATGCAGAAGGACGTCTTTCATCTCACAGAAGCGCGAACGTCTTGGCGTTCAAGCACATGGCAGAAACAAGGTGTGAACAGATGAGCTGCTGCTATTTTCTCCGTTCGGCATGCTTCGTTGTAGCTCTCTTGCCGGTCGCCGGCTTAGCGGCTTGCTTTGCGCGACTAGCTCTGGGGAGAGAAGGAGATAGCGCCGGAAACCTCGCCTTTTGCCTTCTTCGGCGCTGGAACCTGGTTGCTGCGCCTTCTCTTTGTCCATGTGCACACACACGATTCCTCAGCGAAAACCATGCAGAAACCTTTCCACGAGCACCCAGGGATGTGCACCCAGCACCACGTGCACGCACACGCAGCTAGAGAAAAGCACCTACCTTTTCACACACTGATGCCTAAGCAAACGCGTGGCCACACACACGCACACATCCGCAAGCGCGCCTACTCCCATCTATTGAGGGAAAGACGGACGAGCAACGTCCTGACAGGCTTGAGGGGAAAAACGTCCGTTGACGGTTGGCGTACTGCACGCCCGCCTACGGGGCTGCAGGGGAATCCACATTTGGAAGGTACCTGAAGATGTGTGCCTGTTCTTGGAGCTCCGCTAGTAGGGTAGCAAAGACACTCGTAGGCAGTACTGAATGCTGCTCCGTGCTACTTCTCCTCCGCTGGCAAGTGCTTCACAGTCGCCCGAGGAAAGACCTTTAACAATCGATCTCCAAGAGGAACGAAACACATGATGCCATAAGGCGAAAGAATAGCAGGGCATCTCTTCACAGGCTTGTCCCTGATCTATAGCTGAGGGCAAACACTTGTGTGCTTGTGGGAGAGCCTGTGTCTTTCCTGGAAGCGTTTGGGAGTTTTGCTCAGACGCGTGTTTCCTCAAGTTCAAGAATCAAGATCTAGGATACCTGCAGACAGGTGCCTGTTTGTGTGGAGACAGTCTGTTTGAAACTGTGTTCCTCAGCGCCCGCTCTTTCTCCCCGTCGCTCCACACGCCTGGGAGTCCCTTTCTTTCTCTCCACAAGCACGTGTGTTGACTTCGTCGCACATGTGCATCTGCACAAGCGTTGAGCTCAGCAGAGCGTGTCTCTTGACACTTGATGTGCGTTGGCTGTGTCTGCCTGCTCCAGTGAAGAGAGAAACGGGAAATCATCTTGGTAGAGGCAACAAAGCAAAAGCGAGGCAGGATTGACATCTGCTCAACAGAGACGGATTCCCTGCGCTGACACAGTTCACAGTTACACGAGAAGCAATCTGAGCGGTCCGTCGACCGGAGACGTGTTTCCCAAGAGGTCGTTTAGCGAGTGAACAGCAGTGTGCGCGACTTTCAGGAGTGTGCCTGGAAAGTGCCAGAATCACCAGGAGCATCTGTGCAAAAGCTGCTGCCTCTGTGACCGCATTGAGGCACGTTCGCGTGTCTGCGAGTATATAGACGGCTCTTTCGCGTTCACTCCGAGGGAAACGGTCCGCTATTGCTTCTGTGCGCACAGACGCGATTCCCTTGTCTCTTGCGAACACAGGGAACTCTGTGCATCCAAATCTACAGGCTAAGGACGCGTCTGCATATGTTTTGGTGAACAATCGAGTGTGCGTGTTCTGACAGCTGCCTCTATGCAGACGTCTCCACAGAGCCACTTCTGAATGCCCCGCAGCCCAGGACTGAATGGATACACTAACAAGTGCACCGGTGTGAGCAACCACATATGCAGAAGGACGTCTTTCATCTCACAGAAGCGCGAACGTCTTGGCGTTCAAGCACATGGCAGAAACAAGGTGTGAACAGATGAGCTGCTGCTATTTTCTCCGTTCGGCATGCTTCGTTGTAGCTCTCTTGCCGGTCGCCGGCTTAGCGGCTTGCTTTGCGCGACTAGCTCTGGGGAGAGAAGGAGATAGCGCCGGAAACCTCGCCTTTTGCCTTCTTCGGCGCTGGAACCTGGTTGCTGCGCCTTCTCTTTGTCCATGTGCACACACACGATTCCTCAGCGAAAACCATGCAGAAACCTTTCCACGAGCACCCAGGGATGTGCACCCAGCACCACGTGCACGCACACGCAGCTAGAGAAAAGCACCTACCTTTTCACACACTGATGCCTAAGCAAACGCGTGGCCACACACACGCACACATCCGCAAGCGCGCCTACTCCCATCTATTGAGGGAAAGACGGACGAGCTCTTTGGTTGCTCTTCACAGGCTTGTCCCTGATCTATAGCTGAGGGCAAACACTTGTGTGCTTGTGGGAGAGCCTGTGTCTTTCCTGGAAGCGTTTGGGAGTTTTGCTCAGACGCGTGTTTCCTCAAGTTCAAGAATCAAGATCTAGGATACCTGCAGACAGGTGCCTGTTTGTGTGGAGACAGTCTGTTTGAAACTGTGTTCCTCAGCGCCCGCTCTTTCTCCCCGTCGCTCCACACGCCTGGGAGTCCCTTTCTTTCTCTCCACAAGCACGTGTGTTGACTTCGTCGCACATGTGCATCTGCACAAGCGTTGAGCTCAGCAGAGCGTGTCTCTTGACACTTGATGTGCGTTGGCTGTGTCTGCCTGCTCCAGTGAAGAGAGAAACGGGAAATCATCTTGGTAGAGGCAACAAAGCAAAAGCGAGGCAGGATTGACATCTGCTCAACAGAGACGGATTCCCTGCGCTGACACAGTTCACAGTTACACGAGAAGCAATCTGAGCGGTCCGTCGACCGGAGACGTGTTTCCCAAGAGGTCGTTTAGCGAGTGAACAGCAGTGTGCGCGACTTTCAGGAGTGTGCCTGGAAAGTGCCAGAATCACCAGGAGCATCTGTGCAAAAGCTGCTGCCTCTGTGACCGCATTGAGGCACGTTCGCGTGTCTGCGAGTATATAGACGGCTCTTTCGCGTTCACTCCGAGGGAAACGGTCCGCTATTGCTTCTGTGCGCACAGACGCGATTCCCTTGTCTCTTGCGAACACAGGGAACTCTGTGCATCCAAATCTACAGGCTAAGGACGCGTCTGCATATGTTTTGGTGAACAATCGAGTGTGCGTGTTCTGACAGCTGCCTCTATGCAGACGTCTCCACAGAGCCACTTCTGAATGCCCCGCAGCCCAGGACTGAATGGATACACTAACAAGTGCACCGGTGTGAGCAACCACATATGCAGAAGGACGTCTTTCATCTCACAGAAGCGCGAACGTCTTGGCGTTCAAGCACATGGCAGAAACAAGGTGTGAACAGATGAGCTGCTGCTATTTTCTCCGTTCGGCATGCTTCGTTGTAGCTCTCTTGCCGGTCGCCGGCTTAGCGGCTTGCTTTGCGCGACTAGCTCTGGGGAGAGAAGGAGATAGCACCGGAAACCTCGCCTTTTGCCTTCTTCGGCGCTGGAACCTGGTTGCTGCGCCTTCTCTTTGTCCATGTGCACACACACGATTCCTCAGCGAAAACCATGCAGAAACCTTTCCACGAGCACCCAGGGATGTGCACCCAGCACCACGTGCACGCACACGCAGCTAGAGAAAAGCACCTACCTTTTCACACACTGATGCCTAAGCAAACGCGTGGCCACACACACGCCCACATCCGCAAGCGCGCCTACTCCCATCTATTGAGGGAAAGACGGACGAGCAACGTCCTGACAGGCTTGAGGGGAAAAACGTCCGTTGACGGTTGGCGTACTGCACGCCCGCCTACGGGGCTGCAGGGGAATCCACATTTGGAAGGTACCTGAAGATGTGTGCCTGTTCTTGGAGCTCCGCTAGTAGGGTAGCAAAGACACTCGTAGGCAGTACTGAATGCTGCTCCGTGCTACTTCTCCTCCGCTGGCAAATGCTTCACAGTCGCCCGAGGAAAGACCTTTAACAATCGATCTCCAAGAGGAACGAAACACATGATGCCATAAGGCGAAAGAATAGCAGGGCATCTCTTCACAGGCTTGTCCCTGATCTATAGCTGAGGGCAAACACTTGTGTGCTTGTGGGAGAGCCTGTGTCTTTCCTGGAAGCGTTTGGGAGTTTTGCTCAGACGCGTGTTTCCTCAAGTTCAAGAATCAAGATCTAGGATACCTGCAGACAGGTGCCTGTTTGTGTGGAGACAGTCTGTTTGAAACTGTGTTCCTCAGCGCCCGCTCTTTCTCCCCGTCGCTCCACACGCCTGGGAGTCCCTTTCTTTCTCTCCACAAGCACGTGTGTTGACTTCGTCGCACATGTGCATCTGCACAAGCGTTGAGCTCAGCAGAGCGTGTCTCTTGACACTTGATGTGCGTTGGCTGTGTCTGCCTGCTCCAGTGAAGAGAGAAACGGGAAATCATCTTGGTAGAGGCAACAAAGCAAAAGCGAGGCAGGATTGACATCTGCTCAACAGAGACGGATTCCCTGCGCTGACACAGTTCACAGTTACACGAGAAGCAATCTGAGCGGTCCGTCGACCGGAGACGTGTTTCCCAAGAGGTCGTTTAGCGAGTGAACAGCAGTGTGCGCGACTTTCAGGAGTGTGCCTGGAAAGTGCCAGAATCACCAGGAGCATCTGTGCAAAAGCTGCTGCCTCTGTGACCGCATTGAGGCACGTTCGCGTGTCTGCGAGTATATAGACGGCTCTTTCGCGTTCACTCCGAGGGAAACGGTCCGCTATTGCTTCTGTGCGCACAGACGCGATTCCCTTGTCTCTTGCGAACACAGGGAACTCTGTGCATCCAAATCTACAGGCTAAGGACGCGTCTGCATATGTTTTGGTGAACAATCGAGTGTGCGTGTTCTGACAGCTGCCTCTATGCAGACGTCTCCACAGAGCCACTTCTGAATGCCCCGCAGCCCAGGACTGAATGGATACACTAACAAGTGCACCGGTGTGAGCAACCACATATGCAGAAGGACGTCTTTCATCTCACAGAAGCGCGAACGTCTTGGCGTTCAAGCACATGGCAGAAACAAGGTGTGAACAGATGAGCTGCTGCTATTTTCTCCGTTCGGCATGCTTCGTTGTAGCTCTCTTGCCGGTCGCCGGCTTAGCGGCTTGCTTTGCGCGACTAGCTCTGGGGAGAGAAGGAGATAGCGCCGGAAACCTCGCCTTTTGCCTTCTTCGGCGCTGGAACCTGGTTGCTGCGCCTTCTCTTTGTCCATGTGCACACACACGATTCCTCAGCGAAAACCATGCAGAAACCTTTCCACGAGCACCCAGGGATGTGCACCCAGCACCACGTGCACGCACACGCAGCTAGAGAAAAGCACCTACCTTTTCACACACTGATGCCTAAGCAAACGCGTGGCCACACACACGCACACATCCGCAAGCGCGCCTACTCCCATCTATTGAGGGAAAGACGGACGAGCTCTTTGGTTGCTCTTCACAGGCTTGTCCCTGATCTATAGCTGAGGGCAAACACTTGTGTGCTTGTGGGAGAGCCTGTGTCTTTCCTGGAAGCGTTTGGGAGTTTTGCTCAGACGCGTGTTTCCTCAAGTTCAAGAATCAAGATCTAGGATACCTGCAGACAGGTGCCTGTTTGTGTGGAGACAGTCTGTTTGAAACTGTGTTCCTCAGCGCCCGCTCTTTCTCCCCGTCGCTCCACACGCCTGGGAGTCCCTTTCTTTCTCTCCACAAGCACGTGTGTTGACTTCGTCGCACATGTGCATCTGCACAAGCGTTGAGCTCAGCAGAGCGTGTCTCTTGACACTTGATGTGCGTTGGCTGTGTCTGCCTGCTCCAGTGAAGAGAGAAACGGGAAATCATCTTGGTAGAGGCAACAAAGCAAAAGCGAGGCAGGATTGACATCTGCTCAACAGAGACGGATTCCCTGCGCTGACACAGTTCACAGTTACACGAGAAGCAATCTGAGCGGTCCGTCGACCGGAGACGTGTTTCCCAAGAGGTCGTTTAGCGAGTGAACAGCAGTGTGCGCGACTTTCAGGAGTGTGCCTGGAAAGTGCCAGAATCACCAGGAGCATCTGTGCAAAAGCTGCTGCCTCTGTGACCGCATTGAGGCACGTTCGCGTGTCTGCGAGTATATAGACGGCTCTTTCGCGTTCACTCCGAGGGAAACGGTCCGCTATTGCTTCTGTGCGCACAGACGCGATTCCCTTGTCTCTTGCGAACACAGGGAACTCTGTGCATCCAAATCTACAGGCTAAGGACGCGTCTGCATATGTTTTGGTGAACAATCGAGTGTGCGTGTTCTGACAGCTGCCTCTATGCAGACGTCTCCACAGAGCCACTTCTGAATGCCCCGCAGCCCAGGACTGAATGGATACACTAACAAGTGCACCGGTGTGAGCAACCACATATGCAGAAGGACGTCTTTCATCTCACAGAAGCGCGAACGTCTTGGCGTTCAAGCACATGGCAGAAACAAGGTGTGAACAGATGAGCTGCTGCTATTTTCTCCGTTCGGCATGCTTCGTTGTAGCTCTCTTGCCGGTCGCCGGCTTAGCGGCTTGCTTTGCGCGACTAGCTCTGGGGAGAGAAGGAGATAGCGCCGGAAACCTCGCCTTTTGCCTTCTTCGGCGCTGGAACCTGGTTGCTGCGCCTTCTCTTTGTCCATGTGCACACACACGATTCCTCAGCGAAAACCATGCAGAAACCTTTCCACGAGCACCCAGGGATATGCACCCAGCACCACGTGCACGCACACGCAGCTAGAGAAAAGCACCTACCTTTTCACACACTGATGCCTAAGCAAACGCGTGGCCACACACACGCACACATCCGCAAGCGCGCCTACTCCCATCTATTGAGGGAAAGACGGACGAGCTCTTTGGTTGCTCTTCACAGGCTTGTCCCTGATCTATAGCTGAGGGCAAACACTTGTGTGCTTGTGGGAGAGCCTGTGTCTTTCCTGGAAGCGTTTGGGAGTTTTGCTCAGACGCGTGTTTCCTCAAGTTCAAGAATCAAGATCTAGGATACCTGCAGACAGGTGCCTGTTTGTGTGGAGACAGTCTGTTTGAAACTGTGTTCCTCAGCGCCCGCTCTTTCTCCCCGTCGCTCCACACGCCTGGGAGTCCCTTTCTTTCTCTCCACAAGCACGTGTGTTGACTTCGTCGCACATGTGCATCTGCACAAGCGTTGAGCTCAGCAGAGCGTGTCTCTTGACACTTGATGTGCGTTGGCTGTGTCTGCCTGCTCCAGTGAAGAGAGAAACGGGAAATCATCTTGGTAGAGGCAACAAAGCAAAAGCGAGGCAGGATTGACATCTGCTCAACAGAGACGGATTCCCTGCGCTGACACAGTTCACAGTTACACGAGAAGCAATCTGAGCGGTCCGTCGACCGGAGACGTGTTTCCCAAGAGGTCGTTTAGCGAGTGAACAGCAGTGTGCGCGACTTTCAGGAGTGTGCCTGGAAAGTGCCAGAATCACCAGGAGCATCTGTGCAAAAGCTGCTGCCTCTGTGACCGCATTGAGGCACGTTCGCGTGTCTGCGAGTATATAGACGGCTCTTTCGCGTTCACTCCGAGGGAAACGGTCCGCTATTGCTTCTGTGCGCACAGACGCGATTCCCTTGTCTCTTGCGAACACAGGGAACTCTGTGCATCCAAATCTACAGGCTAAGGACGCGTCTGCATATGTTTTGGTGAACAATCGAGTGTGCGTGTTCTGACAGCTGCCTCTATGCAGACGTCTCCACAGAGCCACTTCTGAATGCCCCGCAGCCCAGGACTGAATGGATACACTAACAAGTGCACCGGTGTGAGCAACCACATATGCAGAAGGACGTCTTTCATCTCACAGAAGCGCGAACGTCTTGGCGTTCAAGCACATGGCAGAAACAAGGTGTGAACAGATGAGCTGCTGCTATCTTCTCCGTTCGGCATGCTTCGTTGTAGCTCTCTTGCCGGTCGCCGGCTTAGCGGCTTGCTTTGCGCGACTAGCTCTGGGGAGAGAAGGAGATAGCGCCGGAAACCTCGCCTTTTGCCTTCTTCGGCGCTGGAACCTGGTTGCTGCGCCTTCTCTTTGTCCATGTGCACACACACGATTCCTCAGCGAAAACCATGCAGAAACCTTTCCACGAGCACCCAGGGATGTGCACCCAGCACCACGTGCACGCACACGCAGCTAGAGAAAAGCACCTACCTTTTCACACACTGATGCCTAAGCAAACGCGTGGCCACACACACGCACACATCCGCAAGCGCGCCTACTCCCATCTATTGAGGGAAAGACGGACGAGCTCTTTGGTTGCTCTTCACAGGCTTGTCCCTGATCTATAGCTGAGGGCAAACACTTGTGTGCTTGTGGGAGAGCCTGTGTCTTTCCTGGAAGCGTTTGGGAGTTTTGCTCAGACGCGTGTTTCCTCAAGTTCAAGAATCAAGATCTAGGATACCTGCAGACAGGTGCCTGTTTGTGTGGAGACAGTCTGTTTGAAACTGTGTTCCTCAGCGCCCGCTCTTTCTCCCCGTCGCTCCACACGCCTGGGAGTCCCTTTCTTTCTCTCCACAAGCACGTGTGTTGACTTCGTCGCACATGTGCATCTGCACAAGCGTTGAGCTCAGCAGAGCGTGTCTCTTGACACTTGATGTGCGTTGGCTGTGTCTGCCTGCTCCAGTGAAGAGAGAAACGGGAAATCATCTTGGTAGAGGCAACAAAGCAAAAGCGAGGCAGGATTGACATCTGCTCAACAGAGACGGATTCCCTGCGCTGACACAGTTCACAGTTACACGAGAAGCAATCTGAGCGGTCCGTCGACCGGAGACGTGTTTCCCAAGAGGTCGTTTAGCGAGTGAACAGCAGTGTGCGCGACTTTCAGGAGTGTGCCTGGAAAGTGCCAGAATCACCAGGAGCATCTGTGCAAAAGCTGCTGCCTCTGTGACCGCATTGAGGCACGTTCGCGTGTCTGCGAGTATATAGACGGCTCTTTCGCGTTCACTCCGAGGGAAACGGTCCGCTATTGCTTCTGTGCGCACAGACGCGATTCCCTTGTCTCTTGCGAACACAGGGAACTCTGTGCATCCAAATCTACAGGCTAAGGACGCGTCTGCATATGTTTTGGTGAACAATCGAGTGTGCGTGTTCTGACAGCTGCCTCTATGCAGACGTCTCCACAGAGCCACTTCTGAATGCCCCGCAGCCCAGGACTGAATGGATACACTAACAAGTGCACCGGTGTGAGCAACCACATACGCAGAAGGACGTCTTTCATCTCACAGAAGCGCGAACGTCTTGGCGTTCAAGCACATGGCAGAAACAAGGTGTGAACAGATGAGCTGCTGCTATTTTCTCCGTTCGGCATGCTTCGTTGTAGCTCTCTTGCCGGTCGCCGGCTTAGCGGCTTGCTTTGCGCGACTAGCTCTGGGGAGAGAAGGAGATAGCGCCGGAAACCTCGCCTTTTGCCTTCTTCGGCGCTGGAACCTGGTTGCTGCGCCTTCTCTTTGTCCATGTGCACACACGATTCCTCAGCGAAAACCATGCAGAAACCTTTCCACGAGCACCCAGGGATGTGCACCCAGCACCACGTGCACGCACACGCAGCTAGAGAAAAGCACCTACCTTTTCACACACTGATGCCTAAGCAAACGCGTGGCCACACACACGCACACATCCGCAAGCGCGCCTACTCCCATCTATTGAGGGAAAGACGGACGAGCTCTTTGGTTGCTCTTCACAGGCTTGTCCCTGATCTATAGCTGAGGGCAAACACTTGTGTGCTTGTGGGAGAGCCTGTGTCTTTCCTGGAAGCGTTTGGGAGTTTTGCTCAGACGCGTGTTTCCTCAAGTTCAAGAATCAAGATCTAGGATACCTGCAGACAGGTGCCTGTTTGTGTGGAGACAGTCTGTTTGAAACTGTGTTCCTCAGCGCCCGCTCTTTCTCCCCGTCGCTCCACACGCCTGGGAGTCCCTTTCTTTCTCTCCACAAGCACGTGTGTTGACTTCGTCGCACATGTGCATCTGCACAAGCGTTGAGCTCAGCAGAGCGTGTCTCTTGACACTTGATGTGCGTTGGCTGTGTCTGCCTGCTCCAGTGAAGAGAGAAACGGGAAATCATCTTGGTAGAGGCAACAAAGCAAAAGCGAGGCAGGATTGACATCTGCTCAACAGAGACGGATTCCCTGCGCTGACACAGTTCACAGTTACACGAGAAGCAATCTGAGCGGTCCGTCGACCGGAGACGTGTTTCCCAAGAGGTCGTTTAGCGAGTGAACAGCAGTGTGCGCGACTTTCAGGAGTGTGCCTGGAAAGTGCCAGAATCACCAGGAGCATCTGTGCAAAAGCTGCTGCCTCTGTGACCGCATTGAGGCACGTTCGCGTGTCTGCGAGTATATAGACGGCTCTTTCGCGTTCACTCCGAGGGAAACGGTCCGCTATTGCTTCTGTGCGCACAGACGCGATTCCCTTGTCTCTTGCGAACACAGGGAACTCTGTGCATCCAAATCTACAGGCTAAGGACGCGTCTGCATATGTTTTGGTGAACAATCGAGTGTGCGTGTTCTGACAGCTGCCTCTATGCAGACGTCTCCACAGAGCCACTTCTGAATGCCCCGCAGCCCAGGACTGAATGGATACACTAACAAGTGCACCGGTGTGAGCAACCACATATGCAGAAGGACGTCTTTCATCTCACAGAAGCGCGAACGTCTTGGCGTTCAAGCACATGGCAGAAACAAGGTGTGAACAGATGAGCTGCTGCTATTTTCTCCGTTCGGCATGCTTCGTTGTAGCTCTCTTGCCGGTCGCCGGCTTAGCGGCTTGCTTTGCGCGACTAGCTCTGGGGAGAGAAGGAGATAGCGCCGGAAACCTCGCCTTTTGCCTTCTTCGGCGCTGGAACCTGGTTGCTGCGCCTTCTCTTTGTCCATGTGCACACACACGATTCCTCAGCGAAAACCATGCAGAAACCTTTCCACGAGCACCCAGGGATGTGCACCCAGCACCACGTGCACGCACACGCAGCTAGAGAAAAGCACCTACCTTTTCACACACTGATGCCTAAGCAAACGCGTGGCCACACACACGCACACATCCGCAAGCGCGCCTACTCCCATCTATTGAGGGAAAGACGGACGAGCTCTTTGGTTGCTCTTCACAGGCTTGTCCCTGATCTATAGCTGAGGGCAAACACTTGTGTGCTTGTGGGAGAGCCTGTGTCTTTCCTGGAAGCGTTTGGGAGTTTTGCTCAGACGCGTGTTTCCTCAAGTTCAAGAATCAAGATCTAGGATACCTGCAGACAGGTGCCTGTTTGTGTGGAGACAGTCTGTTTGAAACTGTGTTCCTCAGCGCCCGCTCTTTCTCCCCGTCGCTCCACACGCCTGGGAGTCCCTTTCTTTCTCTCCACAAGCACGTGTGTTGACTTCGTCGCACATGTGCATCTGCACAAGCGTTGAGCTCAGCAGAGCGTGTCTCTTGACACTTGATGTGCGTTGGCTGTGTCTGCCTGCTCCAGTGAAGAGAGAAACGGGAAATCATCTTGGTAGAGGCAACAAAGCAAAAGCGAGGCAGGATTGACATCTGCTCAACAGAGACGGATTCCCTGCGCTGACACAGTTCACAGTTACACGAGAAGCAATCTGAGCGGTCCGTCGACCGGAGACGTGTTTCCCAAGAGGTCGTTTAGCGAGTGAACAGCAGTGTGCGCGACTTTCAGGAGTGTGCCTGGAAAGTGCCAGAATCACCAGGAGCATCTGTGCAAAAGCTGCTGCCTCTGTGACCGCATTGAGGCACGTTCGCGTGTCTGCGAGTATATAGACGGCTCTTTCGCGTTCACTCCGAGGGAAACGGTCCGCTATTGCTTCTGTGCGCACAGACGCGATTCCCTTGTCTCTTGCGAACACAGGGAACTCTGTGCATCCAAATCTACAGGCTAAGGACGCGTCTGCATATGTTTTGGTGAACAATCGAGTGTGCGTGTTCTGACAGCTGCCTCTATGCAGACGTCTCCACAGAGCCACTTCTGAATGCCCCGCAGCCCAGGACTGAATGGATACACTAACAAGTGCACCGGTGTGAGCAACCACATATGCAGAAGGACGTCTTTCATCTCACAGAAGCGCGAACGTCTTGGCGTTCAAGCACATGGCAGAAACAAGGTGTGAACAGATGAGCTGCTGCTATTTTCTCCGTTCGGCATGCTTCGTTGTAGCTCTCTTGCCGGTCGCCGGCTTAGCGGCTTGCTTTGCGCGACTAGCTCTGGGGAGAGAAGGAGATAGCGCCGGAAACCTCGCCTTTTGCCTTCTTCGGCGCTGGAACCTGGTTGCTGCGCCTTCTCTTTGTCCATGTGCACACACACGATTCCTCAGCGAAAACCATGCAGAAACCTTTCCACGAGCACCCAGGGATGTGCACCCAGCACCACGTGCACGCACACGCAGCTAGAGAAAAGCACCTACCTTTTCACACACTGATGCCTAAGCAAACGCGTGGCCACACACACGCACACATCCGCAAGCGCGCCTACTCCCATCTATTGAGGGAAAGACGGACGAGCTCTTTGGTTGCTCTTCACAGGCTTGTCCCTGATCTATAGCTGAGGGCAAACACTTGTGTGCTTGTGGGAGAGCCTGTGTCTTTCCTGGAAGCGTTTGGGAGTTTTGCTCAGACGCGTGTTTCCTCAAGTTCAAGAATCAAGATCTAGGATACCTGCAGACAGGTGCCTGTTTGTGTGGAGACAGTCTGTTTGAAACTGTGTTCCTCAGCGCCCGCTCTTTCTCCCCGTCGCTCCACACGCCTGGGAGTCCCTTTCTTTCTCTCCACAAGCACGTGTGTTGACTTCGTCGCACATGTGCATCTGCACAAGCGTTGAGCTCAGCAGAGCGTGTCTCTTGACACTTGATGTGCGTTGGCTGTGTCTGCCTGCTCCAGTGAAGAGAGAAACGGGAAATCATCTTGGTAGAGGCAACAAAGCAAAAGCGAGGCAGGATTGACATCTGCTCAACAGAGACGGATTCCCTGCGCTGACACAGTTCACAGTTACACGAGAAGCAATCTGAGCGGTCCGTCGACCGGAGACGTGTTTCCCAAGAGGTCGTTTAGCGAGTGAACAGCAGTGTGCGCGACTTTCAGGAGTGTGCCTGGAAAGTGCCAGAATCACCAGGAGCATCTGTGCAAAAGCTGCTGCCTCTGTGACCGCATTGAGGCACGTTCGCGTGTCTGCGAGTATATAGACGGCTCTTTCGCGTTCACTCCGAGGGAAACGGTCCGCTATTGCTTCTGTGCGCACAGACGCGATTCCCTTGTCTCTTGCGAACACAGGGAACTCTGTGCATCCAAATCTACAGGCTAAGGACGCGTCTGCATATGTTTTGGTGAACAATCGAGTGTGCGTGTTCTGACAGCTGCCTCTATGCAGACGTCTCCACAGAGCCACTTCTGAATGCCCCGCAGCCCAGGACTGAATGGATACACTAACAAGTGCACCGGTGTGAGCAACCACATATGCAGAAGGACGTCTTTCATCTCACAGAAGCGCGAACGTCTTGGCGTTCAAGCACATGGCAGAAACAAGGTGTGAACAGATGAGCTGCTGCTATTTTCTCCGTTCGGCATGCTTCGTTGTAGCTCTCTTGCCGGTCGCCGGCTTAGCGGCTTGCTTTGCGCGACTAGCTCTGGGGAGAGAAGGAGATAGCGCCGGAAACCTCGCCTTTTGCCTTCTTCGGCGCTGGAACCTGGTTGCTGCGCCTTCTCTTTGTCCATGTGCACACACACGATTCCTCAGCGAAAACCATGCAGAAACCTTTCCACGAGCACCCAGGGATGTGCACCCAGCACCACGTGCACGCACACGCAGCTAGAGAAAAGCACCTACCTTTTCACACACTGATGCCTAAGCAAACGCGTGGCCACACACACGCACACATCCGCAAGCGCGCCTACTCCCATCTATTGAGGGAAAGACGGACGAGCAACGTCCTGACAGGCTTGAGGGGAAAAACGTCCGTTGACGGTTGGCGTACTGCACGCCCGCCTACGGGGCTGCAGGGGAATCCACATTTGGAAGGTACCTGAAGATGTGCGCCTGTTCTTGGAGCTCCGCTAGTAGGGTAGCAAAGACACTCGTAGGCAGTACTGAATGCTGCTCCATGCTACTTCTCCTCCGCTGGCAAATGCTTCACAGTCGCCCTAGGAAAGACGTTTAACAATCGATCTCCAAGAGGAACGAAACACATGATGCCATAAGGCGAAAGAATAGCAGGGCATCTCTTCACAGGCTTGTCCCTGATCTATAGCTGAGGGCAAACACTTGTGTGCTTGTGGGAGAGCCTGTGTCTTTCCTGGAAGCGTTTGGGAGTTTTGCTCAGACGCGTGTTTCCTCAAGTTCAAGAATCAAGATCTAGGATACCTGCAGACAGGTGCCTGTTTGTGTGGAGACAGTCTGTTTGAAACTGTGTTCCTCAGCGCCCGCTCTTTCTCCCCGTCGCTCCACACGCCTGGGAGTCCCTTTCTTTCTCTCCACAAGCACGTGTGTTGACTTCGTCGCACATGTGCATCTGCACAAGCGTTGAGCTCAGCAGAGCGTGTCTCTTGACACTTGATGTGCGTTGGCTGTGTCTGCCTGCTCCAGTGAAGAGAGAAACGGGAAATCATCTTGGTAGAGGCAACAAAGCAAAAGCGAGGCAGGATTGACATCTGCTCAACAGAGACGGATTCCCTGCGCTGACACAGTTCACAGTTACACGAGAAGCAATCTGAGCGGTCCGTCGACCGGAGACGTGTTTCCCAAGAGGTCGTTTAGCGAGTGAACAGCAGTGTGCGCGACTTTCAGGAGTGTGCCTGGAAAGTGCCAGAATCACCAGGAGCATCTGTGCAAAAGCTGCTGCCTCTGTGACCGCATTGAGGCACGTTCGCGTGTCTGCGAGTATATAGACGGCTCTTTCGCGTTCACTCCGAGGGAAACGGTCCGCTATTGCTTCTGTGCGCACAGACGCGATTCCCTTGTCTCTTGCGAACACAGGGAACTCTGTGCATCCAAATCTACAGGCTAAGGACGCGTCTGCATATGTTTTGGTGAACAATCGAGTGTGCGTGTTCTGACAGCTGCCTCTATGCAGACGTCTCCACAGAGCCACTTCTGAATGCCCCGCAGCCCAGGACTGAATGGATACACTAACAAGTGCACCGGTGTGAGCAACCACATATGCAGAAGGACGTCTTTCATCTCACAGAAGCGCGAACGTCTTGGCGTTCAAGCACATGGCAGAAACAAGGTGTGAACAGATGAGCTGCTGCTATTTTCTCCGTTCGGCATGCTTCGTTGTAGCTCTCTTGCCGGTCGCCGGCTTAGCGGCTTGCTTTGCGCGACTAGCTCTGGGGAGAGAAGGAGATAGCGCCGGAAACCTCGCCTTTTGCCTTCTTCGGCGCTGGAACCTGGTTGCTGCGCCTTCTCTTTGTCCATGTGCACACACACGATTCCTCAGCGAAAACCATGCAGAAACCTTTCCACGAGCACCCAGGGATGTGCACCCAGCACCACGTGCACGCACACGCAGCTAGAGAAAAGCACCTACCTTTTCACACACTGATGCCTAAGCAAACGCGTGGCCACACACACGCACACATCCGCAAGCGCGCCTACTCCCATCTATTGAGGGAAAGACGGACGAGCAACGTCCTGACAGGCTTGAGGGGAAAAACGTCCGTTGACGGTTGGCGTACTGCACGCCCGCCTACGGGGCTGCAGGGGAATCCACATTTGGAAGGTACCTGAAGATGTGCGCCTGTTCTTGGAGCTCCGCTAGTAGGGTAGCAAAGACACTCGTAGGCAGTACTGAATGCTGCTCCATGCTACTTCTCCTCCGCTGGCAAATGCTTCACAGTCGCCCTAGGAAAGACGTTTAACAATCGATCTCCAAGAGGAACGAAACACATGATGCCATAAGGCGAAAGAATAGCAGGGCATCTCTTCACAGGCTTGTCCCTGATCTATAGCTGAGGGCAAACACTTGTGTGCTTGTGGGAGAGCCTGTGTCTTTCCTGGAAGCGTTTGGGAGTTTTGCTCAGACGCGTGTTTCCTCAAGTTCAAGAATCAAGATCTAGGATACCTGCAGACAGGTGCCTGTTTGTGTGGAGACAGTCTGTTTGAAACTGTGTTCCTCAGCGCCCGCTCTTTCTCCCCGTCGCTCCACACGCCTGGGAGTCCCTTTCTTTCTCTCCACAAGCACGTGTGTTGACTTCGTCGCACATGTGCATCTGCACAAGCGTTGAGCTCAGCAGAGCGTGTCTCTTGACACTTGATGTGCGTTGGCTGTGTCTGCCTGCTCCAGTGAAGAGAGAAACGGGAAATCATCTTGGTAGAGGCAACAAAGCAAAAGCGAGGCAGGATTGACATCTGCTCAACAGAGACGGATTCCCTGCGCTGACACAGTTCACAGTTACACGAGAAGCAATCTGAGCGGTCCGTCGACCGGAGACGTGTTTCCCAAGAGGTCGTTTAGCGAGTGAACAGCAGTGTGCGCGACTTTCAGGAGTGTGCCTGGAAAGTGCCAGAATCACCAGGAGCATCTGTGCAAAAGCTGCTGCCTCTGTGACCGCATTGAGGCACGTTCGCGTGTCTGCGAGTATATAGACGGCTCTTTCGCGTTCACTCCGAGGGAAACGGTCCGCTATTGCTTCTGTGCGCACAGACGCGATTCCCTTGTCTCTTGCGAACACAGGGAACTCTGTGCATCCAAATCTACAGGCTAAGGACGCGTCTGCATATGTTTTGGTGAACAATCGAGTGTGCGTGTTCTGACAGCTGCCTCTATGCAGACGTCTCCACAGAGCCACTTCTGAATGCCCCGCAGCCCAGGACTGAATGGATACACTAACAAGTGCACCGGTGTGAGCAACCACATATGCAGAAGGACGTCTTTCATCTCACAGAAGCGCGAACGTCTTGGCGTTCAAGCACATGGCAGAAACAAGGTGTGAACAGATGAGCTGCTGCTATTTTCTCCGTTCGGCATGCTTCGTTGTAGCTCTCTTGCCGGTCGCCGGCTTAGCGGCTTGCTTTGCGCGACTAGCTCTGGGGAGAGAAGGAGATAGCGCCGGAAACCTCGCCTTTTGCCTTCTTCGGCGCTGGAACCTGGTTGCTGCGCCTTCTCTTTGTCCATGTGCACACACACGATTCCTCAGCGAAAACCATGCAGAAACCTTTCCACGAGCACCCAGGGATGTGCACCCAGCACCACGTGCACGCACACGCAGCTAGAGAAAAGCACCTACCTTTTCACACACTGATGCCTAAGCAAACGCGTGGCCACACACACGCACACATCCGCAAGCGCGCCTACTCCCATCTATTGAGGGAAAGACGGACGAGCTCTTTGGTTGCTCTTCACAGGCTTGTCCCTGATCTATAGCTGAGGGCAAACACTTGTGTGCTTGTGGGAGAGCCTGTGTCTTTCCTGGAAGCGTTTGGGAGTTTTGCTCAGACGCGTGTTTCCTCAAGTTCAAGAATCAAGATCTAGGATACCTGCAGACAGGTGCCTGTTTGTGTGGAGACAGTCTGTTTGAAACTGTGTTCCTCAGCGCCCGCTCTTTCTCCCCGTCGCTCCACACGCCTGGGAGTCCCTTTCTTTCTCTCCACAAGCACGTGTGTTGACTTCGTCGCACATGTGCATCTGCACAAGCGTTGAGCTCAGCAGAGCGTGTCTCTTGACACTTGATGTGCGTTGGCTGTGTCTGCCTGCTCCAGTGAAGAGAGAAACGGGAAATCATCTTGGTAGAGGCAACAAAGCAAAAGCGAGGCAGGATTGACATCTGCTCAACAGAGACGGATTCCCTGCGCTGACACAGTTCACAGTTACACGAGAAGCAATCTGAGCGGTCCGTCGACCGGAGACGTGTTTCCCAAGAGGTCGTTTAGCGAGTGAACAGCAGTGTGCGCGACTTTCAGGAGTGTGCCTGGAAAGTGCCAGAATCACCAGGAGCATCTGTGCAAAAGCTGCTGCCTCTGTGACCGCATTGAGGCACGTTCGCGTGTCTGCGAGTATATAGACGGCTCTTTCGCGTTCACTCCGAGGGAAACGGTCCGCTATTGCTTCTGTGCGCACAGACGCGATTCCCTTGTCTCTTGCGAACACAGGGAACTCTGTGCATCCAAATCTACAGGCTAAGGACGCGTCTGCATATGTTTTGGTGAACAATCGAGTGTGCGTGTTCTGACAGCTGCCTCTATGCAGACGCCTCCACAGAGCCATTTCTGAATGCCCCGCAGCCCAGGACTGAATGGATACACTAACAAGTGCACCGGTGTGAGCAACCACATATGCAGAAGGACGTCTTTCATCTCACAGAAGCGCGAACGTCTTGGCGTTCAAGCACATGGCAGAAACAAGGTGTGAACAGATGAGCTGCTGCTATTTTCTCCGTTCGGCATGCTTCGTTGTAGCTCTCTTGCCGGTCGCCGGCTTAGCGGCTTGCTTTGCGCGACTAGCTCTGGGGAGAGAAGGAGATAGCGCCGGAAACCTCGCCTTTTGCCTTCTTCGGCGCTGGAACCTGGTTGCTGCGCCTTCTCTTTGTCCATGTGCACACACACGATTCCTCAGCGAAAACCATGCAGAAACCTTTCCACGAGCACCCAGGGATGTGCACCCAGCACCACGTGCACGCACACGCAGCTAGAGAAAAGCACCTACCTTTTCACACACTGATGCCTAAGCAAACGCGTGGCCACACACACGCACACATCCGCAAGCGCGCCTACTCCCATCTATTGAGGGAAAGACGGACGAGCTCTTTGGTTGCTCTTCACAGGCTTGTCCCTGATCTATAGCTGAGGGCAAACACTTGTGTGCTTGTGGGAGAGCCTGTGTCTTTCCTGGAAGCGTTTGGGAGTTTTGCTCAGACGCGTGTTTCCTCAAGTTCAAGAATCAAGATCTAGGATACCTGCAGACAGGTGCCTGTTTGTGTGGAGACAGTCTGTTTGAAACTGTGTTCCTCAGCGCCCGCTCTTTCTCCCCGTCGCTCCACACGCCTGGGAGTCCCTTTCTTTCTCTCCACAAGCACGTGTGTTGACTTCGTCGCACATGTGCATCTGCACAAGCGTTGAGCTCAGCAGAGCGTGTCTCTTGACACTTGATGTGCGTTGGCTGTGTCTGCCTGCTCCAGTGAAGAGAGAAACGTGAAATCATCTTGGTAGAGGCAACAAAGCAAAAGCGAGGCAGGATTGACATCTGCTCAACAGAGACGGATTCCCTGCGCTGACACAGTTCACAGTTACACGAGAAGCAATCTGAGCGGTCCGTCGACCGGAGACGTGTTTCCCAAGAGGTCGTTTAGCGAGTGAACAGCAGTGTGCGCGACTTTCAGGAGTGTGCCTGGAAAGTGCCAGAATCACCAGGAGCATCTGTGCAAAAGCTGCTGCCTCTGTGACCGCATTGAGGCACGTTCGCGTGTCTGCGAGTATATAGACGGCTCTTTCGCGTTCACTCCGAGGGAAACGGTCCGCTATTGCTTCTGTGCGCACAGACGCGATTCCCTTGTCTCTTGCGAACACAGGGAACTCTGTGCATCCAAATCTACAGGCTAAGGACGCGTCTGCATATGTTTTGGTGAACAATCGAGTGTGCGTGTTCTGACAGCTGCCTCTATGCAGACGTCTCCACAGAGCCACTTCTGAATGCCCCGCAGCCCAGGACTGAATGGATACACTAACAAGTGCACCGGTGTGAGCAACCACATATGCAGAAGGACGTCTTTCATCTCACAGAAGCGCGAACGTCTTGGCGTTCAAGCACATGGCAGAAACAAGGTGTGAACAGATGAGCTGCTGCTATTTTCTCCGTTCGGCATGCTTCGTTGTAGCTCTCTTGCCGGTCGCCGGCTTAGCGGCTTGCTTTGCGCGACTAGCTCTGGGGAGAGAAGGAGATAGCGCCGGAAACCTCGCCTTTTGCCTTCTTCGGCGCTGGAACCTGGTTGCTGCGCCTTCTCTTTGTCCATGTGCACACACACGATTCCTCAGCGAAAACCATGCAGAAACCTTTCCACGAGCACCCAGGGATGTGCACCCAGCACCACGTGCACGCACACGCAGCTAGAGAAAAGCACCTACCTTTTCACACACTGATGCCTAAGCAAACGCGTGGCCACACACACGCACACATCCGCAAGCGCGCCTACTCCCATCTATTGAGGGAAAGACGGACGAGCTCTTTGGTTGCTCTTCACAGGCTTGTCCCTGATCTATAGCTGAGGGCAAACACTTGTGTGCTTGTGGGAGAGCCTGTGTCTTTCCTGGAAGCGTTTGGGAGTTTTGCTCAGACGCGTGTTTCCTCAAGTTCAAGAATCAAGATCTAGGATACCTGCAGACAGGTGCCTGTTTGTGTGGAGACAGTCTGTTTGAAACTGTGTTCCTCAGCGCCCGCTCTTTCTCCCCGTCGCTCCACACGCCTGGGAGTCCCTTTCTTTCTCTCCACAAGCACGTGTGTTGACTTCGTCGCACATGTGCATCTGCACAAGCGTTGAGCTCAGCAGAGCGTGTCTCTTGACACTTGATGTGCGTTGGCTGTGTCTGCCTGCTCCAGTGAAGAGAGAAACGGGAAATCATCTTGGTAGAGGCAACAAAGCAAAAGCGAGGCAGGATTGACATCTGCTCAACAGAGACGGATTCCCTGCGCTGACACAGTTCACAGTTACACGAGAAGCAATCTGAGCGGTCCGTCGACCGGAGACGTGTTTCCCAAGAGGTCGTTTAGCGAGTGAACAGCAGTGTGCGCGACTTTCAGGAGTGTGCCTGGAAAGTGCCAGAATCACCAGGAGCATCTGTGCAAAAGCTGCTGCCTCTGTGACCGCATTGAGGCACGTTCGCGTGTCTGCGAGTATATAGACGGCTCTTTCGCGTTCACTCCGAGGGAAACGGTCCGCTATTGCTTCTGTGCGCACAGACGCGATTCCCTTGTCTCTTGCGAACACAGGGAACTCTGTGCATCCAAATCTACAGGCTAAGGACGCGTCTGCATATGTTTTGGTGAACAATCGAGTGTGCGTGTTCTGACAGCTGCCTCTATGCAGACGTCTCCACAGAGCCACTTCTGAATGCCCCGCAGCCCAGGACTGAATGGATACACTAACAAGTGCACCGGTGTGAGCAACCACATATGCAGAAGGACGTCTTTCATCTCACAGAAGCGCGAACGTCTTGGCGTTCAAGCACATGGCAGAAACAAGGTGTGAACAGATGAGCTGCTGCTATTTTCTCCGTTCGGCATGCTTCGTTGTAGCTCTCTTGCCGGTCGCCGGCTTAGCGGCTTGCTTTGCGCGACTAGCTCTGGGGAGAGAAGGAGATAGCGCCGGAAACCTCGCCTTTTGCCTTCTTCGGCGCTGGAACCTGGTTGCTGCGCCTTCTCTTTGTCCATGTGCACACACACGATTCCTCAGCGAAAACCATGCAGAAACCTTTCCACGAGCACCCAGGGATGTGCACCCAGCACCACGTGCACGCACACGCAGCTAGAGAAAAGCACCTACCTTTTCACACACTGATGCCTAAGCAAACGCGTGGCCACACACACGCACACATCCGCAAGCGCGCCTACTCCCATCTATTGAGGGAAAGACGGACGAGCTCTTTGGTTGCTCTTCACAGGCTTGTCCCTGATCTATAGCTGAGGGCAAACACTTGTGTGCTTGTGGGAGAGCCTGTGTCTTTCCTGGAAGCGTTTGGGAGTTTTGCTCAGACGCGTGTTTCCTCAAGTTCAAGAATCAAGATCTAGGATACCTGCAGACAGGTGCCTGTTTGTGTGGAGACAGTCTGTTTGAAACTGTGTTCCTCAGCGCCCGCTCTTTCTCCCCGTCGCTCCACACGCCTGGGAGTCCCTTTCTTTCTCTCCACAAGCACGTGTGTTGACTTCGTCGCACATGTGCATCTGCACAAGCGTTGAGCTCAGCAGAGCGTGTCTCTTGACACTTGATGTGCGTTGGCTGTGTCTGCCTGCTCCAGTGAAGAGAGAAACGGGAAATCATCTTGGTAGAGGCAACAAAGCAAAAGCGAGGCAGGATTGACATCTGCTCAACAGAGACGGATTCCCTGCGCTGACACAGTTCACAGTTACACGAGAAGCAATCTGAGCGGTCCGTCGACCGGAGACGTGTTTCCCAAGAGGTCGTTTAGCGAGTGAACAGCAGTGTGCGCGACTTTCAGGAGTGTGCCTGGAAAGTGCCAGAATCACCAGGAGCATCTGTGCAAAAGCTGCTGCCTCTGTGACCGCATTGAGGCACGTTCGCGTGTCTGCGAGTATATAGACGGCTCTTTCGCGTTCACTCCGAGGGAAACGGTCCGCTATTGCTTCTGTGCGCACAGACGCGATTCCCTTGTCTCTTGCGAACACAGGGAACTCTGTGCATCCAAATCTACAGGCTAAGGACGCGTCTGCATATGTTTTGGTGAACAATCGAGTGTGCGTGTTCTGACAGCTGCCTCTATGCAGACGTCTCCACAGAGCCACTTCTGAATGCCCCGCAGCCCAGGACTGAATGGATACACTAACAAGTGCACCGGTGTGAGCAACCACATATGCAGAAGGACGTCTTTCATCTCACAGAAGCGCGAACGTCTTGGCGTTCAAGCACATGGCAGAAACAAGGTGTGAACAGATGAGCTGCTGCTATTTTCTCCGTTCGGCATGCTTCGTTGTAGCTCTCTTGCCGGTCGCCGGCTTAGCGGCTTGCTTTGCGCGACTAGCTCTGGGGAGAGAAGGAGATAGCGCCGGAAACCTCGCCTTTTGCCTTCTTCGGCGCTGGAACCTGGTTGCTGCGCCTTCTCTTTGTCCATGTGCACACACACGATTCCTCAGCGAAAACCATGCAGAAACCTTTCCACGAGCACCCAGGGATGTGCACCCAGCACCACGTGCACGCACACGCAGCTAGAGAAAAGCACCTACCTTTTCACACACTGATGCCTAAGCAAACGCGTGGCCACACACACGCACACATCCGCAAGCGCGCCTACTCCCATCTATTGAGGGAAAGACGGACGAGCTCTTTGGTTGCTCTTCACAGGCTTGTCCCTGATCTATAGCTGAGGGCAAACACTTGTGTGCTTGTGGGAGAGCCTGTGTCTTTCCTGGAAGCGTTTGGGAGTTTTGCTCAGACGCGTGTTTCCTCAAGTTCAAGAATCAAGATCTAGGATACCTGCAGACAGGTGCCTGTTTGTGTGGAGACAGTCTGTTTGAAACTGTGTTCCTCAGCGCCCGCTCTTTCTCCCCGTCGCTCCACACGCCTGGGAGTCCCTTTCTTTCTCTCCACAAGCACGTGTGTTGACTTCGTCGCACATGTGCATCTGCACAAGCGTTGAGCTCAGCAGAGCGTGTCTCTTGACACTTGATGTGCGTTGGCTGTGTCTGCCTGCTCCAGTGAAGAGAGAAACGGGAAATCATCTTGGTAGAGGCAACAAAGCAAAAGCGAGGCAGGATTGACATCTGCTCAACAGAGACGGATTCCCTGCGCTGACACAGTTCACAGTTACACGAGAAGCAATCTGAGCGGTCCGTCGACCGGAGACGTGTTTCCCAAGAGGTCGTTTAGCGAGTGAACAGCAGTGTGCGCGACTTTCAGGAGTGTGCCTGGAAAGTGCCAGAATCACCAGGAGCATCTGTGCAAAAGCTGCTGCCTCTGTGACCGCATTGAGGCACGTTCGCGTGTCTGCGAGTATATAGACGGCTCTTTCGCGTTCACTCCGAGGGAAACGGTCCGCTATTGCTTCTGTGCGCACAGACGCGATTCCCTTGTCTCTTGCGAACACAGGGAACTCTGTGCATCCAAATCTACAGGCTAAGGACGCGTCTGCATATGTTTTGGTGAACAATCGAGTGTGCGTGTTCTGACAGCTGCCTCTATGCAGACGTCTCCACAGAGCCACTTCTGAATGCCCCGCAGCCCAGGACTGAATGGATACACTAACAAGTGCACCGGTGTGAGCAACCACATATGCAGAAGGACGTCTTTCATCTCACAGAAGCGCGAACGTCTTGGCGTTCAAGCACATGGCAGAAACAAGGTGTGAACAGATGAGCTGCTGCTATTTTCTCCGTTCGGCATGCTTCGTTGTAGCTCTCTTGCCGGTCGCCGGCTTAGCGGCTTGCTTTGCGCGACTAGCTCTGGGGAGAGAAGGAGATAGCGCCGGAAACCTCGCCTTTTGCCTTCTTCGGCGCTGGAACCTGGTTGCTGCGCCTTCTCTTTGTCCATGTGCACACACACGATTCCTCAGCGAAAACCATGCAGAAACCTTTCCACGAGCACCCAGGGATGTGCACCCAGCACCACGTGCACGCACACGCAGCTAGAGAAAAGCACCTACCTTTTCACACACTGATGCCTAAGCAAACGCGTGGCCACACACACGCACACATCCGCAAGCGCGCCTACTCCCATCTATTGAGGGAAAGACGGACGAGCTCTTTGGTTGCTCTTCACAGGCTTGTCCCTGATCTATAGCTGAGGGCAAACACTTGTGTGCTTGTGGGAGAGCCTGTGTCTTTCCTGGAAGCGTTTGGGAGTTTTGCTCAGACGCGTGTTTCCTCAAGTTCAAGAATCAAGATCTAGGATACCTGCAGACAGGTGCCTGTTTGTGTGGAGACAGTCTGTTTGAAACTGTGTTCCTCAGCGCCCGCTCTTTCTCCCCGTCGCTCCACACGCCTGGGAGTCCCTTTCTTTCTCTCCACAAGCACGTGTGTTGACTTCGTCGCACATGTGCATCTGCACAAGCGTTGAGCTCAGCAGAGCGTGTCTCTTGACACTTGATGTGCGTTGGCTGTGTCTGCCTGCTCCAGTGAAGAGAGAAACGGGAAATCATCTTGGTAGAGGCAACAAAGCAAAAGCGAGGCAGGATTGACATCTGCTCAACAGAGACGGATTCCCTGCGCTGACACAGTTCACAGTTACACGAGAAGCAATCTGAGCGGTCCGTCGACCGGAGACGTGTTTCCCAAGAGGTCGTTTAGCGAGTGAACAGCAGTGTGCGCGACTTTCAGGAGTGTGCCTGGAAAGTGCCAGAATCACCAGGAGCATCTGTGCAAAAGCTGCTGCCTCTGTGACCGCATTGAGGCACGTTCCCGTGTCTGCGAGTATATAGACGGCTCTTTCGCGTTCACTCCGAGGGAAACGGTCCGCTATTGCTTCTGTGCGTACAGACGCGATTCCCTTGTCTCTTGCGAACACAGGGAACTCTGTGCATCCAAATCTACAGGCTAAGGACGCGTCTGCATATGTTTTGGTGAACAATCGAGTGTGCGTGTTCTGACAGCTGCCTCTATGCAGACGTCTCCACAGAGCCACTTCTGAATGCCCCGCAGCCCAGGACTGAATGGATACACTAACAAGTGCACCGGTGTGAGCAACCACATATGCAGAAGGACGTCTTTCATCTCACAGAAGCGCGAACGTCTTGGCGTTCAAGCACATGGCAGAAACAAGGTGTGAACAGATGAGCTGCTGCTATTTTCTCCGTTCGGCATGCTTCGTTGTAGCTCTCTTGCCGGTCGCCGGCTTAGCGGCTTGCTTTGCGCGACTAGCTCTGGGGAGAGAAGGAGATAGCGCCGGAAACCTCGCCTTTTGCCTTCTTCGGCGCTGGAACCTGGTTGCTGCGCCTTCTCTTTGTCCATGTGCACACACACGATTCCTCAGCGAAAACCATGCAGAAACCTTTCCACGAGCACCCAGGGATGTGCACCCAGCACCACGTGCACGCACACGCAGCTAGAGAAAAGCACCTACCTTTTCACACACTGATGCCTAAGCAAACGCGTGGCCACACACACGCACACATCCGCAAGCGCGCCTACTCCCATCTATTGAGGGAAAGACGGACGAGCTCTTTGGTTGCTCTTCACAGGCTTGTCCCTGATCTATAGCTGAGGGCAAACACTTGTGTGCTTGTGGGAGAGCCTGTGTCTTTCCTGGAAGCGTTTGGGAGTTTTGCTCAGACGCGTGTTTCCTCAAGTTCAAGAATCAAGATCTAGGATACCTGCAGACAGGTGCCTGTTTGTGTGGAGACAGTCTGTTTGAAACTGTGTTCCTCAGCGCCCGCTCTTTCTCCCCGTCGCTCCACACGCCTGGGAGTCCCTTTCTTTCTCTCCACAAGCACGTGTGTTGACTTCGTCGCACATGTGCATCTGCACAAGCGTTGAGCTCAGCAGAGCGTGTCTCTTGACACTTGATGTGCGTTGGCTGTGTCTGCCTGCTCCAGTGAAGAGAGAAACGGGAAATCATCTTGGTAGAGGCAACAAAGCAAAAGCGAGGCAGGATTGACATCTGCTCAACAGAGACGGATTCCCTGCGCTGACACAGTTCACAGTTACACGAGAAGCAATCTGAGCGGTCCGTCGACCGGAGACGTGTTTCCCAAGAGGTCGTTTAGCGAGTGAACAGCAGTGTGCGCGACTTTCAGGAGTGTGCCTGGAAAGTGCCAGAATCACCAGGAGCATCTGTGCAAAAGCTGCTGCCTCTGTGACCGCATTGAGGCACGTTCCCGTGTCTGCGAGTATATAGACGGCTCTTTCGCGTTCACTCCGAGGGAAACGGTCCGCTATTGCTTCTGTGCGTACAGACGCGATTCCCTTGTCTCTTGCGAACACAGGGAACTCTGTGCATCCAAATCTACAGGCTAAGGACGCGTCTGCATATGTTTTGGTGAACAATCGAGTGTGCGTGTTCTGACAGCTGCCTCTATGCAGACGTCTCCACAGAGCCACTTCTGAATGCCCCGCAGCCCAGGACTGAATGGATACACTAACAAGTGCACCGGTGTGAGCAACCACATATGCAGAAGGACGTCTTTCATCTCACAGAAGCGCGAACGTCTTGGCGTTCAAGCACATGGCAGAAACAAGGTGTGAACAGATGAGCTGCTGCTATTTTCTCCGTTCGGCATGCTTCGTTGTAGCTCTCTTGCCGGTCGCCGGCTTAGCGGCTTGCTTTGCGCGACTAGCTCTGGGGAGAGAAGGAGATAGCGCCGGAAACCTCGCCTTTTGCCTTCTTCGGCGCTGGAACCTGGTTGCTGCGCCTTCTCTTTGTCCATGTGCACACACACGATTCCTCAGCGAAAACCATGCAGAAACCTTTCCACGAGCACCCAGGGATGTGCACCCAGCACCACGTGCACGCACACGCAGCTAGAGAAAAGCACCTACCTTTTCACACACTGATGCCTAAGCAAACGCGTGGCCACACACACGCACACATCCGCAAGCGCGCCTACTCCCATCTATTGAGGGAAAGACGGACGAGCAACGTCCTGACAGGCTTGAGGGGAAAAACGTCCGTTGACGGTTGGCGTACTGCACGCCCGCCTACGGGGCTGCAGGGGAATCCACATTTGGAAGGTACCTGAAGATGTGTGCCTGTTTTTGGAGCTCCGCTAGTAGGGTAGCAAAGACACTCGTAGGCAGTACTGAATGCTGCTCCGTGCTACTTCTCCTCCGCTGGCAAATGCTTCACAGTCGCCCTAGGAAAGACGTTTAACAATCGATCTCCAAGAGGAACGAAACACATGATGCCATAAGGCGAAAGAATAGCAGGGCATCTCTTCACAGGCTTGTCCCTGATCTATAGCTGAGGGCAAACACTTGTGTGCTTGTGGGAGAGCCTGTGTCTTTCCTGGAAGCGTTTGGGAGTTTTGCTCAGACGCGTGTTTCCTCAAGTTCAAGAATCAAGATCTAGGATACCTGCAGACAGGTGCCTGTTTGTGTGGAGACAGTCTGTTTGAAACTGTGTTCCTCAGCGCCCGCTCTTTCTCCCCGTCGCTCCACACGCCTGGGAGTCCCTTTCTTTCTCTCCACAAGCACGTGTGTTGACTTCGTCGCACATGTGCATCTGCACAAGCGTTGAGCTCAGCAGAGCGTGTCTCTTGACACTTGATGTGCGTTGGCTGTGTCTGCCTGCTCCAGTGAAGAGAGAAACGGGAAATCATCTTGGTAGAGGCAACAAAGCAAAAGCGAGGCAGGATTGACATCTGCTCAACAGAGACGGATTCCCTGCGCTGACACAGTTCACAGTTACACGAGAAGCAATCTGAGCGGTCCGTCGACCGGAGACGTGTTTCCCAAGAGGTCGTTTAGCGAGTGAACAGCAGTGTGCGCGACTTTCAGGAGTGTGCCTGGAAAGTGCCAGAATCACCAGGAGCATCTGTGCAAAAGCTGCTGCCTCTGTGACCGCATTGAGGCACGTTCGCGTGTCTGCGAGTATATAGACGGCTCTTTCGCGTTCACTCCGAGGGAAACGGTCCGCTATTGCTTCTGTGCGCACAGACGCGATTCCCTTGTCTCTTGCGAACACAGGGAACTCTGTGCATCCAAATCTACAGGCTAAGGACGCGTCTGCATATGTTTTGGTGAACAATCGAGTGTGCGTGTTCTGACAGCTGCCTCTATGCAGACGTCTCCACAGAGCCACTTCTGAATGCCCCGCAGCCCAGGACTGAATGGATACACTAACAAGTGCACCGGTGTGAGCAACCACATATGCAGAAGGACGTCTTTCATCTCACAGAAGCGCGAACGTCTTGGCGTTCAAGCACATGGCAGAAACAAGGTGTGAACAGATGAGCTGCTGCTATTTTCTCCGTTCGGCATGCTTCGTTGTAGCTCTCTTGCCGGTCGCCGGCTTAGCGGCTTGCTTTGCGCGACTAGCTCTGGGGAGAGAAGGAGATAGCGCCGGAAACCTCGCCTTTTGCCTTCTTCGGCGCTGGAACCTGGTTGCTGCGCCTTCTCTTTGTCCATGTGCACACACACGATTCCTCAGCGAAAACCATGCAGAAACCTTTCCACGAGCACCCAGGGATGTGCACCCAGCACCACGTGCACGCACACGCAGCTAGAGAAAAGCACCTACCTTTTCACACACTGATGCCTAAGCAAACGCGTGGCCACACACACGCACACATCCGCAAGCGCGCCTACTCCCATCTATTGAGGGAAAGACGGACGAGCAACGTCCTGACAGGCTTGAGGGGAAAAACGTCCGTTGACGGTTGGTGTACTGCACGCCCGCCTACGGGGCTGCAGGGGAATCCACATTTGGAAGGTACCTGAAGATGTGTGCCTGTTTTTGGAGCTCCGCTAGTAGGGTAGCAAAGACACTCGTAGGCAGTACTGAATGCTGCTCCGTGCTACTTCTCCTCCGCTGGCAAATGCTTCACAGTCGCCCTAGGAAAGACGTTTAACAATCGATCTCCAAGAGGAACGAAACACATGATGCCATAAGGCGAAAGAATAGCAGGGCATCTCTTCACAGGCTTGTCCCTGATCTATAGCTGAGGGCAAACACTTGTGTGCTTGTGGGAGAGCCTGTGTCTTTCCTGGAAGCGTTTGGGAGTTTTGCTCAGACGCGTGTTTCCTCAAGTTCAAGAATCAAGATCTAGGATACCTGCAGACAGGTGCCTGTTTGTGTGGAGACAGTCTGTTTGAAACTGTGTTCCTCAGCGCCCGCTCTTTCTCCCCGTCGCTCCACACGCCTGGGAGTCCCTTTCTTTCTCTCCACAAGCACGTGTGTTGACTTCGTCGCACATGTGCATCTGCACAAGCGTTGAGCTCAGCAGAGCGTGTCTCTTGACACTTGATGTGCGTTGGCTGTGTCTGCCTGCTCCAGTGAAGAGAGAAACGGGAAATCATCTTGGTAGAGGCAACAAAGCAAAAGCGAGGCAGGATTGACATCTGCTCAACAGAGACGGATTCCCTGCGCTGACACAGTTCACAGTTACACGAGAAGCAATCTGAGCGGTCCGTCGACCGGAGACGTGTTTCCCAAGAGGTCGTTTAGCGAGTGAACAGCAGTGTGCGCGACTTTCAGGAGTGTGCCTGGAAAGTGCCAGAATCACCAGGAGCATCTGTGCAAAAGCTGCTGCCTCTGTGACCGCATTGAGGCACGTTCGCGTGTCTGCGAGTATATAGACGGCTCTTTCGCGTTCACTCCGAGGGAAACGGTCCGCTATTGCTTCTGTGCGCACAGACGCGATTCCCTTGTCTCTTGCGAACACAGGGAACTCTGTGCATCCAAATCTACAGGCTAAGGACGCGTCTGCATATGTTTTGGTGAACAATCGAGTGTGCGTGTTCTGACAGCTGCCTCTATGCAGACGCCTCCACAGAGCCATTTCTGAATGCCCCGCAGCCCAGGACTGAATGGATACACTAACAAGTGCACCGGTGTGAGCAACCACATATGCAGAAGGACGTCTTTCATCTCACAGAAGCGCGAACGTCTTGGCGTTCAAGCACATGGCAGAAACAAGGTGTGAACAGATGAGCTGCTGCTATTTTCTCCGTTCGGCATGCTTCGTTGTAGCTCTCTTGCCGGTCGCCGGCTTAGCGGCTTGCTTTGCGCGACTAGCTCTGGGGAGAGAAGGAGATAGCGCCGGAAACCTCGCCTTTTGCCTTCTTCGGCGCTGGAACCTGGTTGCTGCGCCTTCTCTTTGTCCATGTGCACACACACGATTCCTCAGCGAAAACCATGCAGAAACCTTTCCACGAGCACCCAGGGATGTGCACCCAGCACCACGTGCACGCACACGCAGCTAGAGAAAAGCACCTACCTTTTCACACACTGATGCCTAAGCAAACGCGTGGCCACACACACGCACACATCCGCAAGCGCGCCTACTCCCATCTATTGAGGGAAAGACGGACGAGCTCTTTGGTTGCTCTTCACAGGCTTGTCCCTGATCTATAGCTGAGGGCAAACACTTGTGTGCTTGTGGGAGAGCCTGTGTCTTTCCTGGAAGCGTTTGGGAGTTTTGCTCAGACGCGTGTTTCCTCAAGTTCAAGAATCAAGATCTAGGATACCTGCAGACAGGTGCCTGTTTGTGTGGAGACAGTCTGTTTGAAACTGTGTTCCTCAGCGCCCGCTCTTTCTCCCCGTCGCTCCACACGCCTGGGAGTCCCTTTCTTTCTCTCCACAAGCACGTGTGTTGACTTCGTCGCACATGTGCATCTGCACAAGCGTTGAGCTCAGCAGAGCGTGTCTCTTGACACTTGATGTGCGTTGGCTGTGTCTGCCTGCTCCAGTGAAGAGAGAAACGGGAAATCATCTTGGTAGAGGCAACAAAGCAAAAGCGAGGCAGGATTGACATCTGCTCAACAGAGACGGATTCCCTGCGCTGACACAGTTCACAGTTACACGAGAAGCAATCTGAGCGGTCCGTCGACCGGAGACGTGTTTCCCAAGAGGTCGTTTAGCGAGTGAACAGCAGTGTGCGCGACTTTCAGGAGTGTGCCTGGAAAGTGCCAGAATCACCAGGAGCATCTGTGCAAAAGCTGCTGCCTCTGTGACCGCATTGAGGCACGTTCGCGTGTCTGCGAGTATATAGACGGCTCTTTCGCGTTCACTCCGAGGGAAACGGTCCGCTATTGCTTCTGTGCGCACAGACGCGATTCCCTTGTCTCTTGCGAACACAGGGAACTCTGTGCATCCAAATCTACAGGCTAAGGACGCGTCTGCATATGTTTTGGTGAACAATCGAGTGTGCGTGTTCTGACAGCTGCCTCTATGCAGACGTCTCCACAGAGCCACTTCTGAATGCCCCGCAGCCCAGGACTGAATGGATACACTAACAAGTGCACCGGTGTGAGCAACCACATATGCAGAAGGACGTCTTTCATCTCACAGAAGCGCGAACGTCTTGGCGTTCAAGCACATGGCAGAAACAAGGTGTGAACAGATGAGCTGCTGCTATTTTCTCCGTTCGGCATGCTTCGTTGTAGCTCTCTTGCCGGTCGCCGGCTTAGCGGCTTGCTTTGCGCGACTAGCTCTGGGGAGAGAAGGAGATAGCGCCGGAAACCTCGCCTTTTGCCTTCTTCGGCGCTGGAACCTGGTTGCTGCGCCTTCTCTTTGTCCATGTGCACACACACGATTCCTCAGCGAAAACCATGCAGAAACCTTTCCACGAGCACCCAGGGATGTGCACCCAGCACCACGTGCACGCACACGCAGCTAGAGAAAAGCACCTACCTTTTCACACACTGATGCCTAAGCAAACGCGTGGCCACACACACGCACACATCCGCAAGCGCGCCTACTCCCATCTATTGAGGGAAAGACGGACGAGCTCTTTGGTTGCTCTTCACAGGCTTGTCCCTGATCTATAGCTGAGGGCAAACACTTGTGTGCTTGTGGGAGAGCCTGTGTCTTTCCTGGAAGCGTTTGGGAGTTTTGCTCAGACGCGTGTTTCCTCAAGTTCAAGAATCAAGATCTAGGATACCTGCAGACAGGTGCCTGTTTGTGTGGAGACAGTCTGTTTGAAACTGTGTTCCTCAGCGCCCGCTCTTTCTCCCCGTCGCTCCACACGCCTGGGAGTCCCTTTCTTTCTCTCCACAAGCACGTGTGTTGACTTCGTCGCACATGTGCATCTGCACAAGCGTTGAGCTCAGCAGAGCGTGTCTCTTGACACTTGATGTGCGTTGGCTGTGTCTGCCTGCTCCAGTGAAGAGAGAAACGGGAAATCATCTTGGTAGAGGCAACAAAGCAAAAGCGAGGCAGGATTGACATCTGCTCAACAGAGACGGATTCCCTGCGCTGACACAGTTCACAGTTACACGAGAAGCAATCTGAGCGGTCCGTCGACCGGAGACGTGTTTCCCAAGAGGTCGTTTAGCGAGTGAACAGCAGTGTGCGCGACTTTCAGGAGTGTGCCTGGAAAGTGCCAGAATCACCAGGAGCATCTGTGCAAAAGCTGCTGCCTCTGTGACCGCATTGAGGCACGTTCGCGTGTCTGCGAGTATATAGACGGCTCTTTCGCGTTCACTCCGAGGGAAACGGTCCGCTATTGCTTCTGTGCGCACAGACGCGATTCCCTTGTCTCTTGCGAACACAGGGAACTCTGCATCCAAATCTACAGGCTAAGGACGCGTCTGCATATGTTTTGGTGAACAATCGAGTGTGCGTGTTCTGACAGCTGCCTCTATGCAGACGTCTCCACAGAGCCACTTCTGAATGCCCCGCAGCCCAGGACTGAATGGATACACTAACAAGTGCACCGGTGTGAGCAACCACATATGCAGAAGGACGTCTTTCATCTCACAGAAGCGCGAACGTCTTGGCGTTCAAGCACATGGCAGAAACAAGGTGTGAACAGATGAGCTGCTGCTATTTTCTCCGTTCGGCATGCTTCGTTGTAGCTCTCTTGCCGGTCGCCGGCTTAGCGGCTTGCTTTGCGCGACTAGCTCTGGGGAGAGAAGGAGATAGCGCCGGAAACCTCGCCTTTTGCCTTCTTCGGCGCTGGAACCTGGTTGCTGCGCCTTCTCTTTGTCCATGTGCACACACACGATTCCTCAGCGAAAACCATGCAGAAACCTTTCCACGAGCACCCAGGGATGTGCACCCAGCACCACGTGCACGCACACGCAGCTAGAGAAAAGCACCTACCTTTTCACACACTGATGCCTAAGCAAACGCGTGGCCACACACACGCACACATCCGCAAGCGCGCCTACTCCCATCTATTGAGGGAAAGACGGACGAGCTCTTTGGTTGCTCTTCACAGGCTTGTCCCTGGTCTATAGCTGAGGGCAAACACTTGTGTGCTTGTGGGAGAGCCTGTGTCTTTCCTGGAAGCGTTTGGGAGTTTTGCTCAGACGCGTGTTTCCTCAAGTTCAAGAATCAAGATCTAGGATACCTGCAGACAGGTGCCTGTTTGTGTGGAGACAGTCTGTTTGAAACTGTGTTCCTCAGCGCCCGCTCTTTCTCCCCGTCGCTCCACACGCCTGGGAGTCCCTTTCTTTCTCTCCACAAGCACGTGTGTTGACTTCGTCGCACATGTGCATCTGCACAAGCGTTGAGCTCAGCAGAGCGTGTCTCTTGACACTTGATGTGCGTTGGCTGTGTCTGCCTGCTCCAGTGAAGAGAGAAACGGGAAATCATCTTGGTAGAGGCAACAAAGCAAAAGCGAGGCAGGATTGACATCTGCTCAACAGAGACGGATTCCCTGCGCTGACACAGTTCACAGTTACACGAGAAGCAATCTGAGCGGTCCGTCGACCGGAGACGTGTTTCCCAAGAGGTCGTTTAGCGAGTGAACAGCAGTGTGCGCGACTTTCAGGAGTGTGCCTGGAAAGTGCCAGAATCACCAGGAGCATCTGTGCAAAAGCTGCTGCCTCTGTGACCGCATTGAGGCACGTTCGCGTGTCTGCGAGTATATAGACGGCTCTTTCGCGTTCACTCCGAGGGAAACGGTCCGCTATTGCTTCTGTGCGCACAGACGCGATTCCCTTGTCTCTTGCGAACACAGGGAACTCTGTGCATCCAAATCTACAGGCTAAGGACGCGTCTGCATATGTTTTGGTGAACAATCGAGTGTGCGTGTTCTGACAGCTGCCTCTATGCAGACGTCTCCACAGAGCCACTTCTGAATGCCCCGCAGCCCAGGACTGAATGGATACACTAACAAGTGCACCGGTGTGAGCAACCACATATGCAGAAGGACGTCTTTCATCTCACAGAAGCGCGAACGTCTTGGCGTTCAAGCACATGGCAGAAACAAGGTGTGAACAGATGAGCTGCTGCTATTTTCTCCGTTCGGCATGCTTCGTTGTAGCTCTCTTGCCGGTCGCCGGCTTAGCGGCTTGCTTTGCGCGACTAGCTCTGGGGAGAGAAGGAGATAGCGCCGGAAACCTCGCCTTTTGCCTTCTTCGGCGCTGGAACCTGGTTGCTGCGCCTTCTCTTTGTCCATGTGCACACACACGATTCCTCAGCGAAAACCATGCAGAAACCTTTCCACGAGCACCCAGGGATGTGCACCCAGCACCACGTGCACGCACACGCAGCTAGAGAAAAGCACCTACCTTTTCACACACTGATGCCTAAGCAAACGCGTGGCCACACACACGCACACATCCGCAAGCGCGCCTACTCCCATCTATTGAGGGAAAGACGGACGAGCTCTTTGGTTGCTCTTCACAGGCTTGTCCCTGATCTATAGCTGAGGGCAAACACTTGTGTGCTTGTGGGAGAGCCTGTGTCTTTCCTGGAAGCGTTTGGGAGTTTTGCTCAGACGCGTGTTTCCTCAAGTTCAAGAATCAAGATCTAGGATACCTGCAGACAGGTGCCTGTTTGTGTGGAGACAGTCTGTTTGAAACTGTGTTCCTCAGCGCCCGCTCTTTCTCCCCGTCGCTCCACACGCCTGGGAGTCCCTTTCTTTCTCTCCACAAGCACGTGTGTTGACTTCGTCGCACATGTGCATCTGCACAAGCGTTGAGCTCAGCAGAGCGTGTCTCTTGACACTTGATGTGCGTTGGCTGTGTCTGCCTGCTCCAGTGAAGAGAGAAACGGGAAATCATCTTGGTAGAGGCAACAAAGCAAAAGCGAGGCAGGATTGACATCTGCTCAACAGAGACGGATTCCCTGCGCTGACACAGTTCACAGTTACACGAGAAGCAATCTGAGCGGTCCGTCGACCGGAGACGTGTTTCCCAAGAGGTCGTTTAGCGAGTGAACAGCAGTGTGCGCGACTTTCAGGAGTGTGCCTGGAAAGTGCCAGAATCACCAGGAGCATCTGTGCAAAAGCTGCTGCCTCTGTGACCGCATTGAGGCACGTTCCCGTGTCTGCGAGTATATAGACGGCTCTTTCGCGTTCACTCCGAGGGAAACGGTCCGCTATTGCTTCTGTGCGTACAGACGCGATTCCCTTGTCTCTTGCGAACACAGGGAACTCTGTGCATCCAAATCTACAGGCTAAGGACGCGTCTGCATATGTTTTGGTGAACAATCGAGTGTGCGTGTTCTGACAGCTGCCTCTATGCAGACGTCTCCACAGAGCCACTTCTGAATGCCCCGCAGCCCAGGACTGAATGGATACACTAACAAGTGCACCGGTGTGAGCAACCACATATGCAGAAGGACGTCTTTCATCTCACAGAAGCGCGAACGTCTTGGCGTTCAAGCACATGGCAGAAACAAGGTGTGAACAGATGAGCTGCTGCTATTTTCTCCGTTCGGCATGCTTCGTTGTAGCTCTCTTGCCGGTCGCCGGCTTAGCGGCTTGCTTTGCGCGACTAGCTCTGGGGAGAGAAGGAGATAGCGCCGGAAACCTCGCCTTTTGCCTTCTTCGGCGCTGGAACCTGGTTGCTGCGCCTTCTCTTTGTCCATGTGCACACACACGATTCCTCAGCGAAAACCATGCAGAAACCTTTCCACGAGCACCCAGGGATGTGCACCCAGCACCACGTGCACGCACACGCAGCTAGAGAAAAGCACCTACCTTTTCACACACTGATGCCTAAGCAAACGCGTGGCCACACACACGCACACATCCGCAAGCGCGCCTACTCCCATCTATTGAGGGAAAGACGGACGAGCTCTTTGGTTGCTCTTCACAGGCTTGTCCCTGATCTATAGCTGAGGGCAAACACTTGTGTGCTTGTGGGAGAGCCTGTGTCTTTCCTGGAAGCGTTTGGGAGTTTTGCTCAGACGCGTGTTTCCTCAAGTTCAAGAATCAAGATCTAGGATACCTGCAGACAGGTGCCTGTTTGTGTGGAGACAGTCTGTTTGAAACTGTGTTCCTCAGCGCCCGCTCTTTCTCCCCGTCGCTCCACACGCCTGGGAGTCCCTTTCTTTCTCTCCACAAGCACGTGTGTTGACTTCGTCGCACATGTGCATCTGCACAAGCGTTGAGCTCAGCAGAGCGTGTCTCTTGACACTTGATGTGCGTTGGCTGTGTCTGCCTGCTCCAGTGAAGAGAGAAACGGGAAATCATCTTGGTAGAGGCAACAAAGCAAAAGCGAGGCAGGATTGACATCTGCTCAACAGAGACGGATTCCCTGCGCTGACACAGTTCACAGTTACACGAGAAGCAATCTGAGCGGTCCGTCGACCGGAGACGTGTTTCCCAAGAGGTCGTTTAGCGAGTGAACAGCAGTGTGCGCGACTTTCAGGAGTGTGCCTGGAAAGTGCCAGAATCACCAGGAGCATCTGTGCAAAAGCTGCTGCCTCTGTGACCGCATTGAGGCACGTTCCCGTGTCTGCGAGTATATAGACGGCTCTTTCGCGTTCACTCCGAGGGAAACGGTCCGCTATTGCTTCTGTGCGTACAGACGCGATTCCCTTGTCTCTTGCGAACACAGGGAACTCTGTGCATCCAAATCTACAGGCTAAGGACGCGTCTGCATATGTTTTGGTGAACAATCGAGTGTGCGTGTTCTGACAGCTGCCTCTATGCAGACGTCTCCACAGAGCCACTTCTGAATGCCCCGCAGCCCAGGACTGAATGGATACACTAACAAGTGCACCGGTGTGAGCAACCACATATGCAGAAGGACGTCTTTCATCTCACAGAAGCGCGAACGTCTTGGCGTTCAAGCACATGGCAGAAACAAGGTGTGAACAGATGAGCTGCTGCTATTTTCTCCGTTCGGCATGCTTCGTTGTAGCTCTCTTGCCGGTCGCCGGCTTAGCGGCTTGCTTTGCGCGACTAGCTCTGGGGAGAGAAGGAGATAGCGCCGGAAACCTCGCCTTTTGCCTTCTTCGGCGCTGGAACCTGGTTGCTGCGCCTTCTCTTTGTCCATGTGCACACACACGATTCCTCAGCGAAAACCATGCAGAAACCTTTCCACGAGCACCCAGGGATGTGCACCCAGCACCACGTGCACGCACACGCAGCTAGAGAAAAGCACCTACCTTTTCACACACTGATGCCTAAGCAAACGCGTGGCCACACACACGCACACATCCGCAAGCGCGCCTACTCCCATCTATTGAGGGAAAGACGGACGAGCAACGTCCTGACAGGCTTGAGGGGAAAAACGTCCGTTGACGGTTGGCGTACTGCACGCCCGCCTACGGGGCTGCAGGGGAATCCACATTTGGAAGGTACCTGAAGATGTGTGCCTGTTTTTGGAGCTCCGCTAGTAGGGTAGCAAAGACACTCGTAGGCAGTACTGAATGCTGCTCCGTGCTACTTCTCCTCCGCTGGCAAATGCTTCACAGTCGCCCTAGGAAAGACGTTTAACAATCGATCTCCAAGAGGAACGAAACACATGATGCCATAAGGCGAAAGAATAGCAGGGCATCTCTTCACAGGCTTGTCCCTGATCTATAGCTGAGGGCAAACACTTGTGTGCTTGTGGGAGAGCCTGTGTCTTTCCTGGAAGCGTTTGGGAGTTTTGCTCAGACGCGTGTTTCCTCAAGTTCAAGAATCAAGATCTAGGATACCTGCAGACAGGTGCCTGTTTGTGTGGAGACAGTCTGTTTGAAACTGTGTTCCTCAGCGCCCGCTCTTTCTCCCCGTCGCTCCACACGCCTGGGAGTCCCTTTCTTTCTCTCCACAAGCACGTGTGTTGACTTCGTCGCACATGTGCATCTGCACAAGCGTTGAGCTCAGCAGAGCGTGTCTCTTGACACTTGATGTGCGTTGGCTGTGTCTGCCTGCTCCAGTGAAGAGAGAAACGGGAAATCATCTTGGTAGAGGCAACAAAGCAAAAGCGAGGCAGGATTGACATCTGCTCAACAGAGACGGATTCCCTGCGCTGACACAGTTCACAGTTACACGAGAAGCAATCTGAGCGGTCCGTCGACCGGAGACGTGTTTCCCAAGAGGTCGTTTAGCGAGTGAACAGCAGTGTGCGCGACTTTCAGGAGTGTGCCTGGAAAGTGCCAGAATCACCAGGAGCATCTGTGCAAAAGCTGCTGCCTCTGTGACCGCATTGAGGCACGTTCGCGTGTCTGCGAGTATATAGACGGCTCTTTCGCGTTCACTCCGAGGGAAACGGTCCGCTATTGCTTCTGTGCGCACAGACGCGATTCCCTTGTCTCTTGCGAACACAGGGAACTCTCTGCATCCAAATCTACAGGCTAAGGACGCGTCTGCATATGTTTTGGTGAACAATCGAGTGTGCGTGTTCTGACAGCTGCCTCTATGCAGACGTCTCCACAGAGCCACTTCTGAATGCCCCGCAGCCCAGGACTGAATGGATACACTAACAAGTGCACCGGTGTGAGCAACCACATATGCAGAAGGACGTCTTTCATCTCACAGAAGCGCGAACGTCTTGGCGTTCAAGCACATGGCAGAAACAAGGTGTGAACAGATGAGCTGCTGCTATTTTCTCCGTTCGGCATGCTTCGTTGTAGCTCTCTTGCCGGTCGCCGGCTTAGCGGCTTGCTTTGCGCGACTAGCTCTGGGGAGAGAAGGAGATAGCGCCGGAAACCTCGCCTTTTGCCTTCTTCGGCGCTGGAACCTGGTTGCTGCGCCTTCTCTTTGTCCATGTGCACACACACGATTCCTCAGCGAAAACCATGCAGAAACCTTTCCACGAGCACCCAGGGATGTGCACCCAGCACCACGTGCACGCACACGCAGCTAGAGAAAAGCACCTACCTTTTCACACACTGATGCCTAAGCAAACGCGTGGCCACACACACGCACACATCCGCAAGCGCGCCTACTCCCATCTATTGAGGGAAAGACGGACGAGCAACGTCCTGACAGGCTTGAGGGGAAAAACGTCCGTTGACGGTTGGTGTACTGCACGCCCGCCTACGGGGCTGCAGGGGAATCCACATTTGGAAGGTACCTGAAGATGTGTGCCTGTTTTTGGAGCTCCGCTAGTAGGGTAGCAAAGACACTCGTAGGCAGTACTGAATGCTGCTCCGTGCTACTTCTCCTCCGCTGGCAAATGCTTCACAGTCGCCCTAGGAAAGACGTTTAACAATCGATCTCCAAGAGGAACGAAACACATGATGCCATAAGGCGAAAGAATAGCAGGGCATCTCTTCACAGGCTTGTCCCTGATCTATAGCTGAGGGCAAACACTTGTGTGCTTGTGGGAGAGCCTGTGTCTTTCCTGGAAGCGTTTGGGAGTTTTGCTCAGACGCGTGTTTCCTCAAGTTCAAGAATCAAGATCTAGGATACCTGCAGACAGGTGCCTGTTTGTGTGGAGACAGTCTGTTTGAAACTGTGTTCCTCAGCGCCCGCTCTTTCTCCCCGTCGCTCCACACGCCTGGGAGTCCCTTTCTTTCTCTCCACAAGCACGTGTGTTGACTTCGTCGCACATGTGCATCTGCACAAGCGTTGAGCTCAGCAGAGCGTGTCTCTTGACACTTGATGTGCGTTGGCTGTGTCTGCCTGCTCCAGTGAAGAGAGAAACGGGAAATCATCTTGGTAGAGGCAACAAAGCAAAAGCGAGGCAGGATTGACATCTGCTCAACAGAGACGGATTCCCTGCGCTGACACAGTTCACAGTTACACGAGAAGCAATCTGAGCGGTCCGTCGACCGGAGACGTGTTTCCCAAGAGGTCGTTTAGCGAGTGAACAGCAGTGTGCGCGACTTTCAGGAGTGTGCCTGGAAAGTGCCAGAATCACCAGGAGCATCTGTGCAAAAGCTGCTGCCTCTGTGACCGCATTGAGGCACGTTCGCGTGTCTGCGAGTATATAGACGGCTCTTTCGCGTTCACTCCGAGGGAAACGGTCCGCTATTGCTTCTGTGCGCACAGACGCGATTCCCTTGTCTCTTGCGAACACAGGGAACTCTGTGCATCCAAATCTACAGGCTAAGGACGCGTCTGCATATGTTTTGGTGAACAATCGAGTGTGCGTGTTCTGACAGCTGCCTCTATGCAGACGTCTCCACAGAGCCACTTCTGAATGCCCCGCAGCCCAGGACTGAATGGATACACTAACAAGTGCACCGGTGTGAGCAACCACATATGCAGAAGGACGTCTTTCATCTCACAGAAGCGCGAACGTCTTGGCGTTCAAGCACATGGCAGAAACAAGGTGTGAACAGATGAGCTGCTGCTATTTTCTCCGTTCGGCATGCTTCGTTGTAGCTCTCTTGCCGGTCGCCGGCTTAGCGGCTTGCTTTGCGCGACTAGCTCTGGGGAGAGAAGGAGATAGCGCCGGAAACCTCGCCTTTTGCCTTCTTCGGCGCTGGAACCTGGTTGCTGCGCCTTCTCTTTGTCCATGTGCACACACACGATTCCTCAGCGAAAACCATGCAGAAACCTTTCCACGAGCACCCAGGGATGTGCACCCAGCACCACGTGCACGCACACGCAGCTAGAGAAAAGCACCTACCTTTTCACACACTGATGCCTAAGCAAACGCGTGGCCACACACACGCACACATCCGCAAGCGCGCCTACTCCCATCTATTGAGGGAAAGACGGACGAGCTCTTTGGTTGCTCTTCACAGGCTTGTCCCTGATCTATAGCTGAGGGCAAACACTTGTGTGCTTGTGGGAGAGCCTGTGTCTTTCCTGGAAGCGTTTGGGAGTTTTGCTCAGACGCGTGTTTCCTCAAGTTCAAGAATCAAGATCTAGGATACCTGCAGACAGGTGCCTGTTTGTGTGGAGACAGTCTGTTTGAAACTGTGTTCCTCAGCGCCCGCTCTTTCTCCCCGTCGCTCCACACGCCTGGGAGTCCCTTTCTTTCTCTCCACAAGCACGTGTGTTGACTTCGTCGCACATGTGCATCTGCACAAGCGTTGAGCTCAGCAGAGCGTGTCTCTTGACACTTGATGTGCGTTGGCTGTGTCTGCCTGCTCCAGTGAAGAGAGAAACGGGAAATCATCTTGGTAGAGGCAACAAAGCAAAAGCGAGGCAGGATTGACATCTGCTCAACAGAGACGGATTCCCTGCGCTGACACAGTTCACAGTTACACGAGAAGCAATCTGAGCGGTCCGTCGACCGGAGACGTGTTTCCCAAGAGGTCGTTTAGCGAGTGAACAGCAGTGTGCGCGACTTTCAGGAGTGTGCCTGGAAAGTGCCAGAATCACCAGGAGCATCTGTGCAAAAGCTGCTGCCTCTGTGACCGCATTGAGGCACGTTCGCGTGTCTGCGAGTATATAGACGGCTCTTTCGCGTTCACTCCGAGGGAAACGGTCCGCTATTGCTTCTGTGCGCACAGACGCGATTCCCTTGTCTCTTGCGAACACAGGGAACTCTGTGCATCCAAATCTACAGGCTAAGGACGCGTCTGCATATGTTTTGGTGAACAATCGAGTGTGCGTGTTCTGACAGCTGCCTCTATGCAGACGTCTCCACAGAGCCACTTCTGAATGCCCCGCAGCCCAGGACTGAATGGATACACTAACAAGTGCACCGGTGTGAGCAACCACATATGCAGAAGGACGTCTTTCATCTCACAGAAGCGCGAACGTCTTGGCGTTCAAGCACATGGCAGAAACAAGGTGTGAACAGATGAGCTGCTGCTATTTTCTCCGTTCGGCATGCTTCGTTGTAGCTCTCTTGCCGGTCGCCGGCTTAGCGGCTTGCTTTGCGCGACTAGCTCTGGGGAGAGAAGGAGATAGCGCCGGAAACCTCGCCTTTTGCCTTCTTCGGCGCTGGAACCTGGTTGCTGCGCCTTCTCTTTGTCCATGTGCACACACACGATTCCTCAGCGAAAACCATGCAGAAACCTTTCCACGAGCACCCAGGGATGTGCACCCAGCACCACGTGCACGCACACGCAGCTAGAGAAAAGCACCTACCTTTTCACACACTGATGCCTAAGCAAACGCGTGGCCACACACACGCACACATCCGCAAGCGCGCCTACTCCCATCTATTGAGGGAAAGACGGACGAGCTCTTTGGTTGCTCTTCACAGGCTTGTCCCTGATCTATAGCTGAGGGCAAACACTTGTGTGCTTGTGGGAGAGCCTGTGTCTTTCCTGGAAGCGTTTGGGAGTTTTGCTCAGACGCGTGTTTCCTCAAGTTCAAGAATCAAGATCTAGGATACCTGCAGACAGGTGCCTGTTTGTGTGGAGACAGTCTGTTTGAAACTGTGTTCCTCAGCGCCCGCTCTTTCTCCCCGTCGCTCCACACGCCTGGGAGTCCCTTTCTTTCTCTCCACAAGCACGTGTGTTGACTTCGTCGCACATGTGCATCTGCACAAGCGTTGAGCTCAGCAGAGCGTGTCTCTTGACACTTGATGTGCGTTGGCTGTGTCTGCCTGCTCCAGTGAAGAGAGAAACGGGAAATCATCTTGGTAGAGGCAACAAAGCAAAAGCGAGGCAGGATTGACATCTGCTCAACAGAGACGGATTCCCTGCGCTGACACAGTTCACAGTTACACGAGAAGCAATCTGAGCGGTCCGTCGACCGGAGACGTGTTTCCCAAGAGGTCGTTTAGCGAGTGAACAGCAGTGTGCGCGACTTTCAGGAGTGTGCCTGGAAAGTGCCAGAATCACCAGGAGCATCTGTGCAAAAGCTGCTGCCTCTGTGACCGCATTGAGGCACGTTCGCGTGTCTGCGAGTATATAGACGGCTCTTTCGCGTTCACTCCGAGGGAAACGGTCCGCTATTGCTTCTGTGCGCACAGACGCGATTCCCTTGTCTCTTGCGAACACAGGGAACTCTGTGCATCCAAATCTACAGGCTAAGGACGCGTCTGCATATGTTTTGGTGAACAATCGAGTGTGCGTGTTCTGACAGCTGCCTCTATGCAGACGTCTCCACAGAGCCACTTCTGAATGCCCCGCAGCCCAGGACTGAATGGATACACTAACAAGTGCACCGGTGTGAGCAACCACATATGCAGAAGGACGTCTTTCATCTCACAGAAGCGCGAACGTCTTGGCGTTCAAGCACATGGCAGAAACAAGGTGTGAACAGATGAGCTGCTGCTATTTTCTCCGTTCGGCATGCTTCGTTGTAGCTCTCTTGCCGGTCGCCGGCTTAGCGGCTTGCTTTGCGCGACTAGCTCTGGGGAGAGAAGGAGATAGCGCCGGAAACCTCGCCTTTTGCCTTCTTCGGCGCTGGAACCTGGTTGCTGCGCCTTCTCTTTGTCCATGTGCACACACACGATTCCTCAGCGAAAACCATGCAGAAACCTTTCCACGAGCACCCAGGGATGTGCACCCAGCACCACGTGCACGCACACGCAGCTAGAGAAAAGCACCTACCTTTTCACACACTGATGCCTAAGCAAACGCGTGGCCACACACACGCACACATCCGCAAGCGCGCCTACTCCCATCTATTGAGGGAAAGACGGACGAGCTCTTTGGTTGCTCTTCACAGGCTTGTCCCTGATCTATAGCTGAGGGCAAACACTTGTGTGCTTGTGGGAGAGCCTGTGTCTTTCCTGGAAGCGTTTGGGAGTTTTGCTCAGACGCGTGTTTCCTCAAGTTCAAGAATCAAGATCTAGGATACCTGCAGACAGGTGCCTGTTTGTGTGGAGACAGTCTGTTTGAAACTGTGTTCCTCAGCGCCCGCTCTTTCTCCCCGTCGCTCCACACGCCTGGGAGTCCCTTTCTTTCTCTCCACAAGCACGTGTGTTGACTTCGTCGCACATGTGCATCTGCACAAGCGTTGAGCTCAGCAGAGCGTGTCTCTTGACACTTGATGTGCGTTGGCTGTGTCTGCCTGCTCCAGTGAAGAGAGAAACGGGAAATCATCTTGGTAGAGGCAACAAAGCAAAAGCGAGGCAGGATTGACATCTGCTCAACAGAGACGGATTCCCTGCGCTGACACAGTTCACAGTTACACGAGAAGCAATCTGAGCGGTCCGTCGACCGGAGACGTGTTTCCCAAGAGGTCGTTTAGCGAGTGAACAGCAGTGTGCGCGACTTTCAGGAGTGTGCCTGGAAAGTGCCAGAATCACCAGGAGCATCTGTGCAAAAGCTGCTGCCTCTGTGACCGCATTGAGGCACGTTCGCGTGTCTGCGAGTATATAGACGGCTCTTTCGCGTTCACTCCGAGGGAAACGGTCCGCTATTGCTTCTGTGCGCACAGACGCGATTCCCTTGTCTCTTGCGAACACAGGGAACTCTGTGCATCCAAATCTACAGGCTAAGGACGCGTCTGCATATGTTTTGGTGAACAATCGAGTGTGCGTGTTCTGACAGCTGCCTCTATGCAGACGTCTCCACAGAGCCACTTCTGAATGCCCCGCAGCCCAGGACTGAATGGATACACTAACAAGTGCACCGGTGTGAGCAACCACATATGCAGAAGGACGTCTTTCATCTCACAGAAGCGCGAACGTCTTGGCGTTCAAGCACATGGCAGAAACAAGGTGTGAACAGATGAGCTGCTGCTATTTTCTCCGTTCGGCATGCTTCGTTGTAGCTCTCTTGCCGGTCGCCGGCTTAGCGGCTTGCTTTGCGCGACTAGCTCTGGGGAGAGAAGGAGATAGCGCCGGAAACCTCGCCTTTTGCCTTCTTCGGCGCTGGAACCTGGTTGCTGCGCCTTCTCTTTGTCCATGTGCACACACACGATTCCTCAGCGAAAACCATGCAGAAACCTTTCCACGAGCACCCAGGGATGTGCACCCAGCACCACGTGCACGCACACGCAGCTAGAGAAAAGCACCTACCTTTTCACACACTGATGCCTAAGCAAACGCGTGGCCACACACACGCACACATCCGCAAGCGCGCCTACTCCCATCTATTGAGGGAAAGACGGACGAGCTCTTTGGTTGCTCTTCACAGGCTTGTCCCTGATCTATAGCTGAGGGCAAACACTTGTGTGCTTGTGGGAGAGCCTGTGTCTTTCCTGGAAGCGTTTGGGAGTTTTGCTCAGACGCGTGTTTCCTCAAGTTCAAGAATCAAGATCTAGGATACCTGCAGACAGGTGCCTGTTTGTGTGGAGACAGTCTGTTTGAAACTGTGTTCCTCAGCGCCCGCTCTTTCTCCCCGTCGCTCCACACGCCTGGGAGTCCCTTTCTTTCTCTCCACAAGCACGTGTGTTGACTTCGTCGCACATGTGCATCTGCACAAGCGTTGAGCTCAGCAGAGCGTGTCTCTTGACACTTGATGTGCGTTGGCTGTGTCTGCCTGCTCCAGTGAAGAGAGAAACGGGAAATCATCTTGGTAGAGGCAACAAAGCAAAAGCGAGGCAGGATTGACATCTGCTCAACAGAGACGGATTCCCTGCGCTGACACAGTTCACAGTTACACGAGAAGCAATCTGAGCGGTCCGTCGACCGGAGACGTGTTTCCCAAGAGGTCGTTTAGCGAGTGAACAGCAGTGTGCGCGACTTTCAGGAGTGTGCCTGGAAAGTGCCAGAATCACCAGGAGCATCTGTGCAAAAGCTGCTGCCTCTGTGACCGCATTGAGGCACGTTCGCGTGTCTGCGAGTATATAGACGGCTCTTTCGCGTTCACTCCGAGGGAAACGGTCCGCTATTGCTTCTGTGCGCACAGACGCGATTCCCTTGTCTCTTGCGAACACAGGGAACTCTGTGCATCCAAATCTACAGGCTAAGGACGCGTCTGCATATGTTTTGGTGAACAATCGAGTGTGCGTGTTCTGACAGCTGCCTCTATGCAGACGTCTCCACAGAGCCACTTCTGAATGCCCCGCAGCCCAGGACTGAATGGATACACTAACAAGTGCACCGGTGTGAGCAACCACATATGCAGAAGGACGTCTTTCATCTCACAGAAGCGCGAACGTCTTGGCGTTCAAGCACATGGCAGAAACAAGGTGTGAACAGATGAGCTGCTGCTATTTTCTCCGTTCGGCATGCTTCGTTGTAGCTCTCTTGCCGGTCGCCGGCTTAGCGGCTTGCTTTGCGCGACTAGCTCTGGGGAGAGAAGGAGATAGCGCCGGAAACCTCGCCTTTTGCCTTCTTCGGCGCTGGAACCTGGTTGCTGCGCCTTCTCTTTGTCCATGTGCACACACACGATTCCTCAGCGAAAACCATGCAGAAACCTTTCCACGAGCACCCAGGGATGTGCACCCAGCACCACGTGCACGCACACGCAGCTAGAGAAAAGCACCTACCTTTTCACACACTGATGCCTAAGCAAACGCGTGGCCACACACACGCACACATCCGCAAGCGCGCCTACTCCCATCTATTGAGGGAAAGACGGACGAGCTCTTTGGTTGCTCTTCACAGGCTTGTCCCTGATCTATAGCTGAGGGCAAACACTTGTGTGCTTGTGGGAGAGCCTGTGTCTTTCCTGGAAGCGTTTGGGAGTTTTGCTCAGACGCGTGTTTCCTCAAGTTCAAGAATCAAGATCTAGGATACCTGCAGACAGGTGCCTGTTTGTGTGGAGACAGTCTGTTTGAAACTGTGTTCCTCAGCGCCCGCTCTTTCTCCCCGTCGCTCCACACGCCTGGGAGTCCCTTTCTTTCTCTCCACAAGCACGTGTGTTGACTTCGTCGCACATGTGCATCTGCACAAGCGTTGAGCTCAGCAGAGCGTGTCTCTTGACACTTGATGTGCGTTGGCTGTGTCTGCCTGCTCCAGTGAAGAGAGAAACGGGAAATCATCTTGGTAGAGGCAACAAAGCAAAAGCGAGGCAGGATTGACATCTGCTCAACAGAGACGGATTCCCTGCGCTGACACAGTTCACAGTTACACGAGAAGCAATCTGAGCGGTCCGTCGACCGGAGACGTGTTTCCCAAGAGGTCGTTTAGCGAGTGAACAGCAGTGTGCGCGACTTTCAGGAGTGTGCCTGGAAAGTGCCAGAATCACCAGGAGCATCTGTGCAAAAGCTGCTGCCTCTGTGACCGCATTGAGGCACGTTCGCGTGTCTGCGAGTATATAGACGGCTCTTTCGCGTTCACTCCGAGGGAAACGGTCCGCTATTGCTTCTGTGCGCACAGACGCGATTCCCTTGTCTCTTGCGAACACAGGGAACTCTGTGCATCCAAATCTACAGGCTAAGGACGCGTCTGCATATGTTTTGGTGAACAATCGAGTGTGCGTGTTCTGACAGCTGCCTCTATGCAGACGTCTCCACAGAGCCACTTCTGAATGCCCCGCAGCCCAGGACTGAATGGATACACTAACAAGTGCACCGGTGTGAGCAACCACATATGCAGAAGGACGTCTTTCATCTCACAGAAGCGCGAACGTCTTGGCGTTCAAGCACATGGCAGAAACAAGGTGTGAACAGATGAGCTGCTGCTATTTTCTCCGTTCGGCATGCTTCGTTGTAGCTCTCTTGCCGGTCGCCGGCTTAGCGGCTTGCTTTGCGCGACTAGCTCTGGGGAGAGAAGGAGATAGCGCCGGAAACCTCGCCTTTTGCCTTCTTCGGCGCTGGAACCTGGTTGCTGCGCCTTCTCTTTGTCCATGTGCACACACACGATTCCTCAGCGAAAACCATGCAGAAACCTTTCCACGAGCACCCAGGGATGTGCACCCAGCACCACGTGCACGCACACGCAGCTAGAGAAAAGCACCTACCTTTTCACACACTGATGCCTAAGCAAACGCGTGGCCACACACACGCACACATCCGCAAGCGCGCCTACTCCCATCTATTGAGGGAAAGACGGACGAGCAACGTCCTGACAGGCTTGAGGGGAAAAACGTCCGTTGACGGTTGGCGTACTGCACGCCCGCCTACGGGGCTGCAGGGGAATCCACATTTGGAAGGTACCTGAAGATGTGTGCCTGTTCTTGGAGCTCCGCTAGTAGGGTAGCAAAGACACTCGTAGGCAGTACTGAATGCTGCTCCGTGCTACTTCTCCTCCGCTGGCAAATGCTTCACAGTCGCCCGAGGAAAGACCTTTAACAATCGATCTCCAAGAGGAACGAAACACATGATGCCATAAGGCGAAAGAATAGCAGGGCATCTCTTCACAGGCTTGTCCCTGATCTATAGCTGAGGGCAAACACTTGTGTGCTTGTGGGAGAGCCTGTGTCTTTCCTGGAAGCGTTTGGGAGTTTTGCTCAGACGCGTGTTTCCTCAAGTTCAAGAATCAAGATCTAGGATACCTGCAGACAGGTGCCTGTTTGTGTGGAGACAGTCTGTTTGAAACTGTGTTCCTCAGCGCCCGCTCTTTCTCCCCGTCGCTCCACACGCCTGGGAGTCCCTTTCTTTCTCTCCACAAGCACGTGTGTTGACTTCGTCGCACATGTGCATCTGCACAAGCGTTGAGCTCAGCAGAGCGTGTCTCTTGACACTTGATGTGCGTTGGCTGTGTCTGCCTGCTCCAGTGAAGAGAGAAACGGGAAATCATCTTGGTAGAGGCAACAAAGCAAAAGCGAGGCAGGATTGACATCTGCTCAACAGAGACGGATTCCCTGCGCTGACACAGTTCACAGTTACACGAGAAGCAATCTGAGCGGTCCGTCGACCGGAGACGTGTTTCCCAAGAGGTCGTTTAGCGAGTGAACAGCAGTGTGCGCGACTTTCAGGAGTGTGCCTGGAAAGTGCCAGAATCACCAGGAGCATCTGTGCAAAAGCTGCTGCCTCTGTGACCGCATTGAGGCACGTTCCCGTGTCTGCGAGTATATAGACGGCTCTTTCGCGTTCACTCCGAGGGAAACGGTCCGCTATTGCTTCTGTGCGTACAGACGCGATTCCCTTGTCTCTTGCGAACACAGGGAACTCTGTGCATCCAAATCTACAGGCTAAGGACGCGTCTGCATATGTTTTGGTGAACAATCGAGTGTGCGTGTTCTGACAGCTGCCTCTATGCAGACGTCTCCACAGAGCCACTTCTGAATGCCCCGCAGCCCAGGACTGAATGGATACACTAACAAGTGCACCGGTGTGAGCAACCACATATGCAGAAGGACGTCTTTCATCTCACAGAAGCGCGAACGTCTTGGCGTTCAAGCACATGGCAGAAACAAGGTGTGAACAGATGAGCTGCTGCTATTTTCTCCGTTCGGCATGCTTCGTTGTAGCTCTCTTGCCGGTCGCCGGCTTAGCGGCTTGCTTTGCGCGACTAGCTCTGGGGAGAGAAGGAGATAGCGCCGGAAACCTCGCCTTTTGCCTTCTTCGGCGCTGGAACCTGGTTGCTGCGCCTTCTCTTTGTCCATGTGCACACACACGATTCCTCAGCGAAAACCATGCAGAAACCTTTCCACGAGCACCCAGGGATGTGCACCCAGCACCACGTGCACGCACACGCAGCTAGAGAAAAGCACCTACCTTTTCACACACTGATGCCTAAGCAAACGCGTGGCCACACACACGCACACATCCGCAAGCGCGCCTACTCCCATCTATTGAGGGAAAGACGGACGAGCTCTTTGGTTGCTCTTCACAGGCTTGTCCCTGATCTATAGCTGAGGGCAAACACTTGTGTGCTTGTGGGAGAGCCTGTGTCTTTCCTGGAAGCGTTTGGGAGTTTTGCTCAGACGCGTGTTTCCTCAAGTTCAAGAATCAAGATCTAGGATACCTGCAGACAGGTGCCTGTTTGTGTGGAGACAGTCTGTTTGAAACTGTGTTCCTCAGCGCCCGCTCTTTCTCCCCGTCGCTCCACACGCCTGGGAGTCCCTTTCTTTCTCTCCACAAGCACGTGTGTTGACTTCGTCGCACATGTGCATCTGCACAAGCGTTGAGCTCAGCAGAGCGTGTCTCTTGACACTTGATGTGCGTTGGCTGTGTCTGCCTGCTCCAGTGAAGAGAGAAACGGGAAATCATCTTGGTAGAGGCAACAAAGCAAAAGCGAGGCAGGATTGACATCTGCTCAACAGAGACGGATTCCCTGCGCTGACACAGTTCACAGTTACACGAGAAGCAATCTGAGCGGTCCGTCGACCGGAGACGTGTTTCCCAAGAGGTCGTTTAGCGAGTGAACAGCAGTGTGCGCGACTTTCAGGAGTGTGCCTGGAAAGTGCCAGAATCACCAGGAGCATCTGTGCAAAAGCTGCTGCCTCTGTGACCGCATTGAGGCACGTTCCCGTGTCTGCGAGTATATAGACGGCTCTTTCGCGTTCACTCCGAGGGAAACGGTCCGCTATTGCTTCTGTGCGTACAGACGCGATTCCCTTGTCTCTTGCGAACACAGGGAACTCTGTGCATCCAAATCTACAGGCTAAGGACGCGTCTGCATATGTTTTGGTGAACAATCGAGTGTGCGTGTTCTGACAGCTGCCTCTATGCAGACGTCTCCACAGAGCCACTTCTGAATGCCCCGCAGCCCAGGACTGAATGGATACACTAACAAGTGCACCGGTGTGAGCAACCACATATGCAGAAGGACGTCTTTCATCTCACAGAAGCGCGAACGTCTTGGCGTTCAAGCACATGGCAGAAACAAGGTGTGAACAGATGAGCTGCTGCTATTTTCTCCGTTCGGCATGCTTCGTTGTAGCTCTCTTGCCGGTCGCCGGCTTAGCGGCTTGCTTTGCGCGACTAGCTCTGGGGAGAGAAGGAGATAGCGCCGGAAACCTCGCCTTTTGCCTTCTTCGGCGCTGGAACCTGGTTGCTGCGCCTTCTCTTTGTCCATGTGCACACACACGATTCCTCAGCGAAAACCATGCAGAAACCTTTCCACGAGCACCCAGGGATGTGCACCCAGCACCACGTGCACGCACACGCAGCTAGAGAAAAGCACCTACCTTTTCACACACTGATGCCTAAGCAAACGCGTGGCCACACACACGCACACATCCGCAAGCGCGCCTACTCCCATCTATTGAGGGAAAGACGGACGAGCAACGTCCTGACAGGCTTGAGGGGAAAAACGTCCGTTGACGGTTGGCGTACTGCACGCCCGCCTACGGGGCTGCAGGGGAATCCACATTTGGAAGGTACCTGAAGATGTGTGCCTGTTCTTGGAGCTCCGCTAGTAGGGTAGCAAAGACACTCGTAGGCAGTACTGAATGCTGCTCCGTGCTACTTCTCCTCCGCTGGCAAATGCTTCACAGTCGCCCGAGGAAAGACCTTTAACAATCGATCTCCAAGAGGAACGAAACACATGATGCCATAAGGCGAAAGAATAGCAGGGCATCTCTTCACAGGCTTGTCCCTGATCTATAGCTGAGGGCAAACACTTGTGTGCTTGTGGGAGAGCCTGTGTCTTTCCTGGAAGCGTTTGGGAGTTTTGCTCAGACGCGTGTTTCCTCAAGTTCAAGAATCAAGATCTAGGATACCTGCAGACAGGTGCCTGTTTGTGTGGAGACAGTCTGTTTGAAACTGTGTTCCTCAGCGCCCGCTCTTTCTCCCCGTCGCTCCACACGCCTGGGAGTCCCTTTCTTTCTCTCCACAAGCACGTGTGTTGACTTCGTCGCACATGTGCATCTGCACAAGCGTTGAGCTCAGCAGAGCGTGTCTCTTGACACTTGATGTGCGTTGGCTGTATCTGCCTGCTCCAGTGAAGAGAGAAACGGGAAATCATCTTGGTAGAGGCAACAAAGCAAAAGCGAGGCAGGATTGACATCTGCTCAACAGAGACGGATTCCCTGCGCTGACACAGTTCACAGTTACACGAGAAGCAATCTGAGCGGTCCGTCGACCGGAGACGTGTTTCCCAAGAGGTCGTTTAGCGAGTGAACAGCAGTGTGCGCGACTTTCAGGAGTGTGCCTGGAAAGTGCCAGAATCACCAGGAGCATCTGTGCAAAAGCTGCTGCCTCTGTGACCGCATTGAGGCACGTTCGCGTGTCTGCGAGTATATAGACGGCTCTTTCGCGTTCACTCCGAGGGAAACGGTCCGCTATTGCTTCTGTGCGCACAGACGCGATTCCCTTGTCTCTTGCGAACACAGGGAACTCTGTGCATCCAAATCTACAGGCTAAGGACGCGTCTGCATATGTTTTGGTGAACAATCGAGTGTGCGTGTTCTGACAGCAGCCTCTATGCAGACGTCTCCACAGAGCCACTTCTGAATGCCCCGCAGCCCAGGACTGAATGGATACACTAACAAGTGCACCGGTGTGAGCAACCACATATGCAGAAGGACGTCTTTCATCTCACAGAAGCGCGAACGTCTTGGCGTTCAAGCACATGGCAGAAACAAGGTGTGAACAGATGAGCTGCTGCTATTTTCTCCGTTCGGCATGCTTCGTTGTAGCTCTCTTGCCGGTCGCCGGCTTAGCGGCTTGCTTTGCGCGACTAGCTCTGGGGAGAGAAGGAGATAGCGCCGGAAACCTCGCCTTTTGCCTTCTTCGGCGCTGGAACCTGGTTGCTGCGCCTTCTCTTTGTCCATGTGCACACACACGATTCCTCAGCGAAAACCATGCAGAAACCTTTCCACGAGCACCCAGGGATGTGCATCCAGCACCACGTGCACGCACACGCAGCTAGAGAAAAGCACCTACCTTTTCACACACTGATGCCTAAGCAAACGCGTGGCCACACACACGCACACATCCGCAAGCGCGCCTACTCCCATCTATTGAGAGAAAGACGGACGAGCTCTTTGGTTGCTCTTCACAGGCTTGTCCCTGATCTATAGCTGAGGGCAAACACTTGTGTGCTTGTGGGAGAGCCTGTGTCTTTCCTGGAAGCGTTTGGGAGTTTTGCTCAGACGCGTGTTTCCTCAAGTTCAAGAATCAAGATCTAGGATACCTGCAGACAGGTGCCTGTTTGTGTGGAGACAGTCTGTTTGAAACTGTGTTCCTCAGCGCCCGCTCTTTCTCCCCGTCGCTCCACACGCCTGGGAGTCCCTTTCTTTCTCTCCACAAGCACGTGTGTTGACTTCGTCGCACATGTGCATCTGCACAAGCGTTGAGCTCAGCAGAGCGTGTCTCTTGACACTTGATGTGCGTTGGCTGTGTCTGCCTGCTCCAGTGAAGAGAGAAACGGGAAATCATCTTGGTAGAGGCAACAAAGCAAAAGCGAGGCAGGATTGACATCTGCTCAACAGAGACGGATTCCCTGCGCTGACACAGTTCACAGTTACACGAGAAGCAATCTGAGCGGTCCGTCGACCGGAGACGTGTTTCCCAAGAGGTCGTTTAGCGAGTGAACAGCAGTGTGCGCGACTTTCAGGAGTGTGCCTGGAAAGTGCCAGAATCACCAGGAGCATCTGTGCAAAAGCTGCTGCCTCTGTGACCGCATTGAGGCACGTTCGCGTGTCTGCGAGTATATAGACGGCTCTTTCGCGTTCACTCCGAGGGAAACGGTCCGCTATTGCTTCTGTGCGCACAGACGCGATTCCCTTGTCTCTTGCGAACACAGGGAACTCTGTGCATCCAAATCTACAGGCTAAGGACGCGTCTGCATATGTTTTGGTGAACAATCGAGTGTGCGTGTTCTGACAGCTGCCTCTATGCAGACGTCTCCACAGAGCCACTTCTGAATGCCCCGCAGCCCAGGACTGAATGGATACACTAACAAGTGCACCGGTGTGAGCAACCACATATGCAGAAGGACGTCTTTCATCTCACAGAAGCGCGAACGTCTTGGCGTTCAAGCACATGGCAGAAACAAGGTGTGAACAGATGAGCTGCTGCTATTTTCTCCGTTCGGCATGCTTCGTTGTAGCTCTCTTGCCGGTCGCCGGCTTAGCGGCTTGCTTTGCGCGACTAGCTCTGGGGAGAGAAGGAGATAGCGCCGGAAACCTCGCCTTTTGCCTTCTTCGGCGCTGGAACCTGGTTGCTGCGCCTTCTCTTTGTCCATGTGCACACACACGATTCCTCAGCGAAAACCATGCAGAAACCTTTCCACGAGCACCCAGGGATGTGCACCCAGCACCACGTGCACGCACACGCAGCTAGAGAAAAGCACCTACCTTTTCACACACTGATGCCTAAGCAAACGCGTGGCCACACACACGCACACATCCGCAAGCGCGCCTACTCCCATCTATTGAGAGAAAGACGGACGAGCTCTTTGGTTGCTCTTCACAGGCTTGTCCCTGATCTATAGCTGAGGGCAAACACTTGTGTGCTTGTGGGAGAGCCTGTGTCTTTCCTGGAAGCGTTTGGGAGTTTTGCTCAGACGCGTGTTTCCTCAAGTTCAAGAATCAAGATCTAGGATACCTGCAGACAGGTGCCTGTTTGTGTGGAGACAGTCTGTTTGAAACTGTGTTCCTCAGCGCCCGCTCTTTCTCCCCGTCGCTCCACACGCCTGGGAGTCCCTTTCTTTCTCTCCACAAGCACGTGTGTTGACTTCGTCGCACATGTGCATCTGCACAAGCGTTGAGCTCAGCAGAGCGTGTCTCTTGACACTTGATGTGCGTTGGCTGTGTCTGCCTGCTCCAGTGAAGAGAGAAACGGGAAATCATCTTGGTAGAGGCAACAAAGCAAAAGCGAGGCAGGATTGACATCTGCTCAACAGAGACGGATTCCCTGCGCTGACACAGTTCACAGTTACACGAGAAGCAATCTGAGCGGTCCGTCGACCGGAGACGTGTTTCCCAAGAGGTCGTTTAGCGAGTGAACAGCAGTGTGCGCGACTTTCAGGAGTGTGCCTGGAAAGTGCCAGAATCACCAGGAGCATCTGTGCAAAAGCTGCTGCCTCTGTGACCGCATTGAGGCACGTTCGCGTGTCTGCGAGTATATAGACGGCTCTTTCGCGTTCACTCCGAGGGAAACGGTCCGCTATTGCTTCTGTGCGCACAGACGCGATTCCCTTGTCTCTTGCGAACACAGGGAACTCTGTGCATCCAAATCTACAGGCTAAGGACGCGTCTGCATATGTTTTGGTGAACAATCGAGTGTGCGTGTTCTGACAGCTGCCTCTATGCAGACGTCTCCACAGAGCCACTTCTGAATGCCCCGCAGCCCAGGACTGAATGGATACACTAACAAGTGCACCGGTGTGAGCAACCACATATGCAGAAGGACGTCTTTCATCTCACAGAAGCGCGAACGTCTTGGCGTTCAAGCACATGGCAGAAACAAGGTGTGAACAGATGAGCTGCTGCTATTTTCTCCGTTCGGCATGCTTCGTTGTAGCTCTCTTGCCGGTCGCCGGCTTAGCGGCTTGCTTTGCGCGACTAGCTCTGGGGAGAGAAGGAGATAGCGCCGGAAACCTCGCCTTTTGCCTTCTTCGGCGCTGGAACCTGGTTGCTGCGCCTTCTCTTTGTCCATGTGCACACACACGATTCCTCAGCGAAAACCATGCAGAAACCTTTCCACGAGCACCCAGGGATGTGCACCCAGCACCACGTGCACGCACACGCAGCTAGAGAAAAGCACCTACCTTTTCACACACTGATGCCTAAGCAAACGCGTGGCCACACACACGCACACATCCGCAAGCGCGCCTACTCCCATCTATTGAGAGAAAGACGGACGAGCTCTTTGGTTGCTCTTCACAGGCTTGTCCCTGATCTATAGCTGAGGGCAAACACTTGTGTGCTTGTGGGAGAGCCTGTGTCTTTCCTGGAAGCGTTTGGGAGTTTTGCTCAGACGCGTGTTTCCTCAAGTTCAAGAATCAAGATCTAGGATACCTGCAGACAGGTGCCTGTTTGTGTGGAGACAGTCTGTTTGAAACTGTGTTCCTCAGCGCCCGCTCTTTCTCCCCGTCGCTCCACACGCCTGGGAGTCCCTTTCTTTCTCTCCACAAGCACGTGTGTTGACTTCGTCGCACATGTGCATCTGCACAAGCGTTGAGCTCAGCAGAGCGTGTCTCTTGACACTTGATGTGCGTTGGCTGTGTCTGCCTGCTCCAGTGAAGAGAGAAACGGGAAATCATCTTGGTAGAGGCAACAAAGCAAAAGCGAGGCAGGATTGACATCTGCTCAACAGAGACGGATTCCCTGCGCTGACACAGTTCACAGTTACACGAGAAGCAATCTGAGCGGTCCGTCGACCGGAGACGTGTTTCCCAAGAGGTCGTTTAGCGAGTGAACAGCAGTGTGCGCGACTTTCAGGAGTGTGCCTGGAAAGTGCCAGAATCACCAGGAGCATCTGTGCAAAAGCTGCTGCCTCTGTGACCGCATTGAGGCACGTTCGCGTGTCTGCGAGTATATAGACGGCTCTTTCGCGTTCACTCCGAGGGAAACGGTCCGCTATTGCTTCTGTGCGCACAGACGCGATTCCCTTGTCTCTTGCGAACACAGGGAACTCTGTGCATCCAAATCTACAGGCTAAGGACGCGTCTGCATATGTTTTGGTGAACAATCGAGTGTGCGTGTTCTGACAGCTGCCTCTATGCAGACGTCTCCACAGAGCCACTTCTGAATGCCCCGCAGCCCAGGACTGAATGGATACACTAACAAGTGCACCGGTGTGAGCAACCACATATGCAGAAGGACGTCTTTCATCTCACAGAAGCGCGAACGTCTTGGCGTTCAAGCACATGGCAGAAACAAGGTGTGAACAGATGAGCTGCTGCTATTTTCTCCGTTCGGCATGCTTCGTTGTAGCTCTCTTGCCGGTCGCCGGCTTAGCGGCTTGCTTTGCGCGACTAGCTCTGGGGAGAGAAGGAGATAGCGCCGGAAACCTCGCCTTTTGCCTTCTTCGGCGCTGGAACCTGGTTGCTGCGCCTTCTCTTTGTCCATGTGCACACACACGATTCCTCAGCGAAAACCATGCAGAAACCTTTCCACGAGCACCCAGGGATGTGCACCCAGCACCACGTGCACGCACACGCAGCTAGAGAAAAGCACCTACCTTTTCACACACTGATGCCTAAGCAAACGCGTGGCCACACACACGCACACATCCGCAAGCGCGCCTACTCCCATCTATTGAGAGAAAGACGGACGAGCTCTTTGGTTGCTCTTCACAGGCTTGTCCCTGATCTATAGCTGAGGGCAAACACTTGTGTGCTTGTGGGAGAGCCTGTGTCTTTCCTGGAAGCGTTTGGGAGTTTTGCTCAGACGCGTGTTTCCTCAAGTTCAAGAATCAAGATCTAGGATACCTGCAGACAGGTGCCTGTTTGTGTGGAGACAGTCTGTTTGAAACTGTGTTCCTCAGCGCCCGCTCTTTCTCCCCGTCGCTCCACACGCCTGGGAGTCCCTTTCTTTCTCTCCACAAGCACGTGTGTTGACTTCGTCGCACATGTGCATCTGCACAAGCGTTGAGCTCAGCAGAGCGTGTCTCTTGACACTTGATGTGCGTTGGCTGTGTCTGCCTGCTCCAGTGAAGAGAGAAACGGGAAATCATCTTGGTAGAGGCAACAAAGCAAAAGCGAGGCAGGATTGACATCTGCTCAACAGAGACGGATTCCCTGCGCTGACACAGTTCACAGTTACACGAGAAGCAATCTGAGCGGTCCGTCGACCGGAGACGTGTTTCCCAAGAGGTCGTTTAGCGAGTGAACAGCAGTGTGCGCGACTTTCAGGAGTGTGCCTGGAAAGTGCCAGAATCACCAGGAGCATCTGTGCAAAAGCTGCTGCCTCTGTGACCGCATTGAGGCACGTTCGCGTGTCTGCGAGTATATAGACGGCTCTTTCGCGTTCACTCCGAGGGAAACGGTCCGCTATTGCTTCTGTGCGCACAGACGCGATTCCCTTGTCTCTTGCGAACACAGGGAACTCTGTGCATCCAAATCTACAGGCTAAGGACGCGTCTGCATATGTTTTGGTGAACAATCGAGTGTGCGTGTTCTGACAGCTGCCTCTATGCAGACGTCTCCACAGAGCCACTTCTGAATGCCCCGCAGCCCAGGACTGAATGGATACACTAACAAGTGCACCGGTGTGAGCAACCACATATGCAGAAGGACGTCTTTCATCTCACAGAAGCGCGAACGTCTTGGCGTTCAAGCACATGGCAGAAACAAGGTGTGAACAGATGAGCTGCTGCTATTTTCTCCGTTCGGCATGCTTCGTTGTAGCTCTCTTGCCGGTCGCCGGCTTAGCGGCTTGCTTTGCGCGACTAGCTCTGGGGAGAGAAGGAGATAGCGCCGGAAACCTCGCCTTTTGCCTTCTTCGGCGCTGGAACCTGGTTGCTGCGCCTTCTCTTTGTCCATGTGCACACACACGATTCCTCAGCGAAAACCATGCAGAAACCTTTCCACGAGCACCCAGGGATGTGCACCCAGCACCACGTGCACGCACACGCAGCTAGAGAAAAGCACCTACCTTTTCACACACTGATGCCTAAGCAAACGCGTGGCCACACACACGCACACATCCGCAAGCGCGCCTACTCCCATCTATTGAGAGAAAGACGGACGAGCTCTTTGGTTGCTCTTCACAGGCTTGTCCCTGATCTATAGCTGAGGGCAAACACTTGTGTGCTTGTGGGAGAGCCTGTGTCTTTCCTGGAAGCGTTTGGGAGTTTTGCTCAGACGCGTGTTTCCTCAAGTTCAAGAATCAAGATCTAGGATACCTGCAGACAGGTGCCTGTTTGTGTGGAGACAGTCTGTTTGAAACTGTGTTCCTCAGCGCCCGCTCTTTCTCCCCGTCGCTCCACACGCCTGGGAGTCCCTTTCTTTCTCTCCACAAGCACGTGTGTTGACTTCGTCGCACATGTGCATCTGCACAAGCGTTGAGCTCAGCAGAGCGTGTCTCTTGACACTTGATGTGCGTTGGCTGTGTCTGCCTGCTCCAGTGAAGAGAGAAACGGGAAATCATCTTGGTAGAGGCAACAAAGCAAAAGCGAGGCAGGATTGACATCTGCTCAACAGAGACGGATTCCCTGCGCTGACACAGTTCACAGTTACACGAGAAGCAATCTGAGCGGTCCGTCGACCGGAGACGTGTTTCCCAAGAGGTCGTTTAGCGAGTGAACAGCAGTGTGCGCGACTTTCAGGAGTGTGCCTGGAAAGTGCCAGAATCACCAGGAGCATCTGTGCAAAAGCTGCTGCCTCTGTGACCGCATTGAGGCACGTTCGCGTGTCTGCGAGTATATAGACGGCTCTTTCGCGTTCACTCCGAGGGAAACGGTCCGCTATTGCTTCTGTGCGCACAGACGCGATTCCCTTGTCTCTTGCGAACACAGGGAACTCTGTGCATCCAAATCTACAGGCTAAGGACGCGTCTGCATATGTTTTGGTGAACAATCGAGTGTGCGTGTTCTGACAGCTGCCTCTATGCAGACGTCTCCACAGAGCCACTTCTGAATGCCCCGCAGCCCAGGACTGAATGGATACACTAACAAGTGCACCGGTGTGAGCAACCACATATGCAGAAGGACGTCTTTCATCTCACAGAAGCGCGAACGTCTTGGCGTTCAAGCACATGGCAGAAACAAGGTGTGAACAGATGAGCTGCTGCTATTTTCTCCGTTCGGCATGCTTCGTTGTAGCTCTCTTGCCGGTCGCCGGCTTAGCGGCTTGCTTTGCGCGACTAGCTCTGGGGAGAGAAGGAGATAGCGCCGGAAACCTCGCCTTTTGCCTTCTTCGGCGCTGGAACCTGGTTGCTGCGCCTTCTCTTTGTCCATGTGCACACACACGATTCCTCAGCGAAAACCATGCAGAAACCTTTCCACGAGCACCCAGGGATGTGCACCCAGCACCACGTGCACGCACACGCAGCTAGAGAAAAGCACCTACCTTTTCACACACTGATGCCTAAGCAAACGCGTGGCCACACACACGCACACATCCGCAAGCGCGCCTACTCCCATCTATTGAGGGAAAGACGGACGAGCTCTTTGGTTGCTCTTCACAGGCTTGTCCCTGATCTATAGCTGAGGGCAAACACTTGTGTGCTTGTGGGAGAGCCTGTGTCTTTCCTGGAAGCGTTTGGGAGTTTTGCTCAGACGCGTGTTTCCTCAAGTTCAAGAATCAAGATCTAGGATACCTGCAGACAGGTGCCTGTTTGTGTGGAGACAGTCTGTTTGAAACTGTGTTCCTCAGCGCCCGCTCTTTCTCCCCGTCGCTCCACACGCCTGGGAGTCCCTTTCTTTCTCTCCACAAGCACGTGTGTTGACTTCGTCGCACATGTGCATCTGCACAAGCGTTGAGCTCAGCAGAGCGTGTCTCTTGACACTTGATGTGCGTTGGCTGTGTCTGCCTGCTCCAGTGAAGAGAGAAACGGGAAATCATCTTGGTAGAGGCAACAAAGCAAAAGCGAGGCAGGATTGACATCTGCTCAACAGAGACGGATTCCCTGCGCTGACACAGTTCACAGTTACACGAGAAGCAATCTGAGCGGTCCGTCGACCGGAGACGTGTTTCCCAAGAGGTCGTTTAGCGAGTGAACAGCAGTGTGCGCGACTTTCAGGAGTGTGCCTGGAAAGTGCCAGAATCACCAGGAGCATCTGTGCAAAAGCTGCTGCCTCTGTGACCGCATTGAGGCACGTTCGCGTGTCTGCGAGTATATAGACGGCTCTTTCGCGTTCACTCCGAGGGAAACGGTCCGCTATTGCTTCTGTGCGCACAGACGCGATTCCCTTGTCTCTTGCGAACACAGGGAACTCTGTGCATCCAAATCTACAGGCTAAGGACGCGTCTGCATATGTTTTGGTGAACAATCGAGTGTGCGTGTTCTGACAGCTGCCTCTATGCAGACGTCTCCACAGAGCCACTTCTGAATGCCCCGCAGCCCAGGACTGAATGGATACACTAACAAGTGCACCGGTGTGAGCAACCACATATGCAGAAGGACGTCTTTCATCTCACAGAAGCGCGAACGTCTTGGCGTTCAAGCACATGGCAGAAACAAGGTGTGAACAGATGAGCTGCTGCTATTTTCTCCGTTCGGCATGCTTCGTTGTAGCTCTCTTGCCGGTCGCCGGCTTAGCGGCTTGCTTTGCGCGACTAGCTCTGGGGAGAGAAGGAGATAGCGCCGGAAACCTCGCCTTTTGCCTTCTTCGGCGCTGGAACCTGGTTGCTGCGCCTTCTCTTTGTCCATGTGCACACACACGATTCCTCAGCGAAAACCATGCAGAAACCTTTCCACGAGCACCCAGGGATGTGCATCCAGCAC